>NW_027511666.1:300000-522500 GCF_048772815.1 Callospermophilus lateralis
TTGTCATTTGATTCTAAGAATTTTTTTATCTCCTCCTTTATGTCTTCTGTAACCCATTGATCATTCAGTAGAATATTGTTCATTTTACATGTGATGTAGGATTTTTCCTTCCTTCTATTCTCATTGATTTCCAGTTTCATTCCATTATGATCAGATATGGTGCATGGTATTATCTCCACGCCTTTATATTTACTAAGAGTTGCCCAATGGCATAATATATGGTCTAACTTGGAGTAGGATCCATGTGCTGCTGAGAATAAAGTGTATCCACTTGATGATGGTTGATATATTCTATATATGTCGGTTAAGTCAAGGTTATTGATTGTGCTGTTGAATTCTATAGTTTCTTTATTCAGTTTTTTATGGAGGATCTGTCTAATGGCGAGAGCGGTGTGTTGAAGTCACCCATAATTATTGTGTTGTAGTCTATTTGACTCTTGAACTTGAGGCGAGTTTGTTTTATGAGCGTTGCAGCTCAATTGTTTGGTGCATACCAATTGATAATTGTTATGTCTTGTTGGTGGATGGTTCCTTTTAACAATATATAGTGTCCTACTTTATCCCTTTTGATTAACGTAGGTTTGAAGTTGATTTTATATGATATGAGTTGGGCCACTCCTGCTTGCTTCCGAGGGCCATGTGAGTGGTATGATTTTTCCCAACCTTTCACTTTCAGCCTGTGTATGTCTTTACCTATCAAAAGAGTCTCCTGAAGGCAGCATATTGTTGGATTTATTTTTTTTGATCTAGGTTACTTGCGTATGTCTCTTGATTGGTGAGTTTAGATTTTTAACATCTAAGGTTACAATTGAAATATGATTTATACTTCCAGTCATGTTTATTTATTTATTTATTTTAATTTGGGTAGTTTTTACTTTTTGGTTATTTTCTTACCCCTTTACTGAGATACCTCCCACTGTTAGTTTTGGGCACTATTTTTCAATTCCTCTTCTTGTAGTATTTTGCTCAAAATGCTTTGCAGTGCTGGTGTTCTGTCTGCGAATTCTTTTAGCTTTTGTTTATCAAGAAAGACTTAATTTCATTGTCAAATCTGAAGCTTAATTTTGTTGGATACAGTATTCTTGGTTGGAATCCATTATTTTTCAGTGTTTGAAATACATTGTTCAAAGATCTTCTCGCTTTCAAAGTCTGTGATGAAAAATCAATTGTTAACCTAATTGGTTTACCCCTGAATGTTATCTGCCTACTTTCTCTCGTAGCTTTTAATATTCTCTCCTTGTTCTGTATGTTGGCTATCTTCATAATTATATGTCTTGGAGTTTGTCTATTATGGTTTTGAATGTTTGAGGTCCTGTAGGCTTCCAGGATATGGCAATCCATTCCATCTTTCATCTCTGGGATGTTTTCTAGAATTATTTCATTTAATATGTTGTCCATTTATTTGGTTTGAATCTCTATGCCTTCTTCTATCCCGATGACTCCCAATTTTGGTTTTTTTATGACATCCCATATCTCTTGAATAGTTGCTCATGGGATTTAAGCATGTTTTCTGTGTTGACTATATTCTTTTCAAGTTGACAAACTTTGTCTTCATTATCTGATGTTCTGACTTCTACTTGATCTAGTCTATTTGAAATATTCTTGTTTGAGTTTTTAATTTGGTTTATAGTTTCCTGCATTTCTAGAATTACTGTATGATTTTTTAAAAGATCTCTATCTCCTGGTAAACCTTGTTCTTTGCCATTTGAATTTGGTTGTTTAATTCATTTTCAAAATATACTTTTATTTCTTGGACTTGCTGCCTCATGTCTTCTCTATTATTCCTTTCCATCTGAGTTAGGTATGACTTAAGTTTTTTCCCTATCCCTGTTTCTGATGCTTCTAGGTTCTCCTGTAGTATTAAGTTGTCCTTCATTGTTTCTACACCTTTTTTTCCCCTTGTTTTTTCATGATGTTCACGTTATTTTCTGGCTCTATTTGATTGTTGTGTTTCTGCTCTCTTCTATAGATTTGTTATGGGTTTATATATCTCTGTTTTCTCTCCTTTGTGTTTCTAGACTATGCCTGCTTAAGTGGATTTCGCTGTTAAGGAATTCTGACAGCCGAGCTCCAGTGATGTCACCTCTCTGCTGTGGTGGGCCCCAGGCTTCTTGCCGGAGTGTCCGAATTGGGGGGGTGGACTGGATTGTCTCTTGTTGGTTTCAGCTCCCGGTCGCTGGCATGCCGGCAGTCTCCAGCCACCCAGTAGCGCGGGCAGCGGATTGGCTGTCGCCGGCGGGTGGGTGATCTCTAGCCACACAGTTGCGCGTTCGGTAGTCGGCAGGCGAGCGTTCTCCAGCCGTCAAGACATGCCGTCAGCAGGTGGGCTGGCGCCGGCAGGAAGGTGGTCTCCAGTTGCCCAGTCACACTGGCAGCGGTCTGGCGTTCTCCAGCCACCCAGTCAGGAGGGCCTGGCCTCTAGTCCCCTGGTTTATCCTGCTAGTCCTGATTTCTCCTGCTAGACCAGATTTCTCCTGAGTGATGCTTCTCGGCAGCTCAAACTGTTCTCCGGGTCCGCCGTTTGTTGGGTGGGGAGGGTGTCTATTGTGAACCCTGGAACTCTATTGTTTTAATATTTTCCGCTTGCCCCTCGCCCCGCACTGGCTAGACAAGTTTCATTTTTGCCGCTGATGGGAAGGGGAGATGAAGGTCAGGTGCCTCTAGTTTTCCCCCAGTCTTTATGCAGACTTGCTCTGATTATCCCTCCCCCAAAAGCCTAGGAGAGATTTTATGCGAATTTTCCTCTCTATGTGAGATGAGCTGAGAAACACACACCTGTTTTATTGTTGCAATCTGTCTGGGAGTGGTGGTGGTTACTTCAGCTCTCCAAGATGGTGGCTGCTGGTTTCCTTTGTGGAGTTTCCACTTTGGGGGATAGAAATGTACTGCTAACTTTCCCGTCTGAAATCCCAAATTCAGCTGGGGGCTCAGTGGATGCTCAGCCATCAGGATTCCACAGAATCTGCAGCAACGTTTCTCCCTGCTTGCTGGTCGCTTCTCGGTGGTGCCTCACCATTTGTAGACACGGGGCAGGTCACGCGGATCAATCAGAATGGATCTCCGGTTGCACAAGTGGCTTGTGTTTGAGACTCAATTACCGGACCTCGGTGGTGGAAATCATTCTTCTAGATTTCGGTAAACACCCATTTTCCTGTAAGATCCTAACAAGATAGTTTTTCATCGTTCTAACTCGTTATTCACCCGAGCAGTGGCAGGGTACACTGGGTGTGATACACTGTCTTCACAGTCATCTTGCAATGCCGAAATATTAGGATATGGATGCACCATTTACTGAAAACTGTTTTAGTACTAGGAAAAAATATGTATTTCAGGTGGATCAATATTTCTGAGAATAATTTTTTAAAAAGTGGATTATAAATCCACATACATGAATATGAATGAATTTAGGGAGTGCATAATAAGACACAAATATTTCATATTTTGAAAAATCCGGAGAGTATATATATATATATATATATATATATATATATATATATACATACACACACACACACACAGACATTAAAAACTAGCAATATATATGTCAATTGAAATTCATCATGAAATACATATCATCCACAGACCCAAAAATATTCATATACTTAACATGGATTTATGTATAATGTTGTTCAACTAGGAGGCTTACCCATAGGTTGAATTTTCAGTTCCAACAGCATTTAGGAGGAGTGATCTCTTCTCAAAATTTGTATTTGCCAAGTCAGTCACCTCACAAAAATGTACGTGTGATACCAGGTACGATTCTATATGTGCATATAAAATTACATGTGCTGAATAGGCTACAGAGAAAGGGAGACAGGAATTTACATATTTGTTAACTTTCAAAACACACGGAGAACTATTTCAACAAAAAAATTGACTAGATTTATAACTTCTAACCTATATAATGCAAAAGGCAATTCCAACTATACACCATGCCTCCTCTGAACTGCTTGTATTTCTATTCTGTTTGAGTTTTTATTCTCTATCATATTACGATTAGTAGTCAGAGTCTAGTAGGGTAGGGGTTAGAGTCAGGGATTCAGTATTTCGAATGGAAAATTGGAAAATGAATCCAATGTGTATGCAAATATGTGCTACACAAAATCTTCCCACTCCTCCAGAACAATGGCTTGACATTATCTTCGCCCCAAGTAAGACATAATTAGAGGAGAAGAGTTAGAAAATCAGTGAATACTTATCTGGAATGGAATATGCTAAGGAGTTCACTACCTTGGAGGTGGTAGAGGAGTTTCTAAAAGTAAGGGACAGGGTGAACACTCCACAAACATGGAGCTCTGCTGGCCTAAAGACTTCTTGAGAAATTGCCTCTGAGTTTGGGCACTTGAAACATATGTTGTTATCAGGAGCTTTAGCTTCCTTTGTAGTGAGATAATCAAAGCTGGGTCTGCACCTATGTGACCTGTAAAACATAGTTTCTTATTTTCCAATGAACATGAGGCAGCAGTCCTGAATTTGATCTTTGTAGGTAAACTGTGGCCACTGGGTTCTAAGTGTCTCCCTGTGTGGACCGTGAAGCCATTTGTTCATCCTCCAATTTTCATGGTGTTTCTTGCTGCTACAATGGGAGTTTGGTATTTGCTTCATGAAATACACGGAGTTCAACTGGGACACAGTGCAGGAGGGAGTTCTGTCACGTGTGGTATTTCAATTTTTGCAGGAGAATGCACCAACCATGCTTCTATATCACATAGCTTGCCCCATTGACCATAGCAAATCGATTCTGAACATTGCCCTGAAACCTCTCCAAATAACAAGATGCCTTTACTTAGAAGGGACTGCTGGCTGCATCATGTCAGTCACAAGCCATTTGGAAGCCAATGGCAGATCCACATGGCCCCACCACAGATGTTTTATCACACACCTGCCTACCACTGCTCTAGGCCCACTAATCATCAGGCTCCAACTTATTGGCATCTCTGTTTTACACAATTTTCATTAAAACCAGTCAATCAAGGCAGTGTCTGTTATACTCATGATCAGCAACAGGAAATCCAAAGGTTCTCCTGTGCCAGCTGGTCATGGAAATTTCAAAAATTTCATGGTATTTTTCTAGCCATATTTCAACAATGAAGGTGGAGGCACTGTGAGTTTCAGTTCATTACAGAACCATTAATGTTGACGAAGCTCATTTCAATGAAAGCTCTGGAGAAATCTCACAGGCAATGCTTCCCAAAGAATGGCCAAAAGGTCAAATGAAGCCAGGCCCATTGAGTTCTACAATGTGAGGTCCATGTGACTTTTGACTCTCAACTACGGCTGCCAAGTCTTCCAGAAGAAAATTATGTGATATCTTGGCTGTGATTCCCAGTGCTCTGTTGAAAGCCACCCTGGGCCTTGATCTCAGTTTCCAAGGGCGACTCTCATGCATGGCCTCCTAAAATCCCAACACAATTAATGGCAATACTTTTCTGAGGTCAGTTCCAGAACTCAGTCTCTAAGGGGAAAAACACCAGAGTTCATGTCAAGGTGGACCCAGTCATCTCTTCCAATCACCACACTAACAACCACAATTAAAACCAAAACAATCCCACATGGCCCTCATGTTCTTTTATATAGACACTCATCATAACCTATCGCTGGAAGTTTCCACGAGGGGCAAAGCCCAAGACAGTCTCCTAAATAATCTCTCTTGCCCCTAATTTGCCTAAATTCAGGGTGGCCTGGACACCATTCCTGTGAACCAGGAGTGTTCAAATAGGCCTGCTGTTAATACTTCTCTGCTTCTCCAATTTGAGGCGTATTGACTGTGCAGTTTGGATTCTTTATGTGAATTGTAGTCACGGGAAAACTCAAGCAATTTAGGGCTTTGAAGAAATGATTTGGCCCAAAGGATCCCTATTCTAACTTGATGGAGGTCAGGAACCTCACAGAGAATGGGGAGAGACTTCATCCACAATAACTGCACTTTTGGCCATTTTTGTTTTGGATGCACACATGTGATGTTTCTTTAGATTCTTCAGGGGTTGAGAATCTAAGCCACGGCCTCACACAGGGCCAAGAGGCTGATTCAGACACTTCCATTTTCCAAGGAATTAAGCAAAGATCCACAGGTGATGTCCATTCATTTCCATTTGAACCTGTTTTCTTCAGGCTTCACAAACGGATGTCTTGAGGCAAAGACCTTCCTGACATTCAGGGCAACAGAACAATAGGTAAGCAAAAGGCCCAAAGCAGGGTTTCTCCACTGAGACTATCATGGTCACACTTATATCTGAGTTTTCTGAGATGCTCGACATTCCCTTTAGCTATCCAGTACATGGCCATGTCACAGGGCTTGGAACTGCTACATATCTTGGACACAAAACCATGAGCCTATTCTGGAGAGTAGCCAGAATTCATGAAGAATGCAGGAATTTTGGAAGATACCACATGTTGCCCATCGATCAGGCAAGCTGAAATCCATTCATAAATTCGGCAGGATGAATGCTGGGAAGCTTTCTGCTATACAGGAGACAACAATTGATGCATTCAGTTTTCTAATATCTAAAACCATGCACATAGTGGGATACACAGACATAGAAACACTTGCTTTCCAAACGACTTACTATAAACAGTTCACTCCAAACCAAACAAACCGCCTTTCCTACCTATTCTCAGAACATGAGACAAAACCACAAACCCACACCGACAACCACAGAGGCACCACCTTCTACAAAGTATGTCTGTGACTATCCAGAGTGTCTTCTGACTGGTGGGCCAACTTATGTTCCCCGGAAAACACCAACTCTGTGAACTTGTCAGGAGCCAGCGGTGAGCCACTATCTGCTTTCTCAGGAAAGGCCCCTCTTCTGAGTTTTCCTGGCAGTTGGCCATCCTCATATCTGTAGGTACCATGAAAGACTGACTCTGTCCTTGGTAAATCCAAACAAGTGAGCCCACTGGGACTGGGACTGGGACAGGCTCTTGGTACCTTGCTTCCTGGATCCCAAGTACCGAGAGTTCCATGACCAAGGAAGTGAGGTGAGGTCACTTCCTTCAGGAACTGAATGAGGTCACTGCTTTGGCAACCACTTTGTCCTAACAGTTGCTTCCAAGGGTCCCATGAGATCGAGGCTTCTCCTACTTCCTGTGACACTTTCACAAGTTAGAATGGTATATGAACCTTAGGCACCCAGGAACAGCTCTCCAAACAGGACTGTTTGTGTCCATCTTCTCTACATTATGAACAGAGAGGCTGATTCAGACACAACCCTTCATCCTGACCAGGTTGTTTGCAATGGAAGATGACGTTTGCTCTCTCAGGTCCTTCATGGCTGCCTACATCTTCTCCAGGGATCACTTCTTCATGGACCTTTGAGTTTTACAACAGGTGGAAGATTCTCTACATTCCTGTATTGTAAGACCAACTTGGTCCCTGCTCTTCTGTAAAGTTAGATCGAGGGAACAGTGTATGGTTAGGGTTAATAACAGGTTTGATTTGGGTTAGGAATTATTCTAATTGATGAATAATGGTATTGGGAACCTGTGATATTTATAAGAATATATAGGTGAAATATAAGTATGAAAACAAAAATCTAGGTAAGATTTGAAGCCCAGAAGGGCATTGCGCTATTGATTGGGATACTTAGCTTTGATATACGTTCTGCACAGGTGTTTCAGATAAATCGATAATCAATGGCATAGGACCTTGTACCTTGGATGATTGAATGTAGAAGTGAACATCCACTAGAACAGGGATAGTCGGTAGGATTAGGAAGATATTTGATAAGTTTCAGAAGAAGACTGAGTACAGAATTTGGACCAAAAGTTCTTTAGCAATAGTGTATCGGGTAGAGAGTGAATGTAAATGTCAGCACACGTGAAGGGTCAGTCACAATGGTGAACTGGGGAAAATATTTAGGTAAGCAGACATCAATAGAGACATTAGGAAATCAGGCAAAGTATAAATTGAGTGATAAGATTAGACATTTGCAGCAGGGTTGAGGTTCAAAATATAGTCTTAAGAAGAAACAAATATGTAGTCACCAATAGGATTGACATTTGAGAGCATTAGGCACACTGGACATGAATGTTTTCAGTAATCTATGCTCACTTTTCATTTAGGCTTTGATACAATCATAAATGTGACCTCTTTTTTTTGTGTCCAGAATATTACTGTGATAAAATGTATATGTAGATTAGGTGACATGAGTATTTCTTCCACCATTTCTGGGAGCAACATTTTGAAGATGAAAAAATTAGTATTGGGGTTACAAATAGATTTACTCTGTGTCTATGAACATAGAGATAATTTATGAATAGACGATACGGTGATTAAATATTATAACTTGTTCCAACTTTAAATATTCGATTGAATTGATATCTGAAAATAAACAGAAAATCGTATATTTATATGCAATCATTCATTCCAACCAGAAATACATCTAATGGTAATATTAGGGTTATGGTTTATCATGAAGAGTGTGTCAGTTTTTCTTCAAAATGATTATGGAAATCGAAAAAAAAAAGCGTTTGGAAAGAAGTCTCATGAAAAAACAATCAAGTAACCTGGAGGAATACATGTGTTCTGAATCAGGAAATGATTGAAAGTGAATCAAAATCCTATAAATTATAGAAGTTGTTGATGAAATATATATCCTATGATGTGTATAAACTGAACAAATAGTAATGTACCAGTGTTGAATAAAATGAACTTCAACATAGACATCATATCCAAGAGGAATCTAGTTGCATTGATGTTAAACTGGGTCAGTTACTGTAGAAATATTAGGATTGTATGCACCACTCACTGAAGTTAGTTTTCAGTACTAGAAAACAAATATGTAATTCAGGTGGATGAATATTTCTGAGAATAATATTGTGAAAAGTTGATTATAAATCCACATACATGAACATGAATGAATTTAGGTAGTATATGTAAGACACATATATTTCATATTTTGAAATATTTGGAGAGTATATATATATATATATATATATATATATATATATACCCCAACACACACACACACACAACACACACACCCAGACAATAAAATGTAGCAATATATATGCCAATCGAAATTCATCATGAAGTATATATCATCCACAGATGCAAAAATATTTAATTTATTGAACATGGATTTATGTATAATGTTGTTCTACTAGGAGGCTCACCCATAGGTTGAATTTTCTGTTCCAACAGCGTTTAGGAGGAGTGATCTCTTCTCACAATTTGTATCTTCCAAGTCAGCCACCTCACAAGAATGTACATCTGATACCAGGTAGGATTCTATATGTGCATATAAAAATACATGTGCTGAATCGGCTACAGAGAAAGGGAGACAGGAATTCACATATTTGTTAACTTTAAAAACACATGGAGAACTATTTCAATTAAAAATTAACTAAATTTATAACACCTACCCTATATCATGCAAAAGGCAAGTGCAACTATACACCATGCCTCCTCTGAACTGCTTGTATTTCTATTCTGTTTGGGTTATTTTTCTCCATCATATTAGGATTTGTCATCAGAGTCTAGGAGGGTATGGGTTAGTGTCAGATGGCCCCGCTGGCAGGACACATCAACTTGGGTGTCGATCCTAGTTGGGGAGGAATGAAGGGACAAGAGACACGAGAGATGACAGCAAGACAGGAGTTCTGATCATGCTGCAAACTTTTATTATTCTCAGAGGGTATTTATATGCTGCGGATGGGAAAGCTCTCTTATCGGCAGTTGCTGGATGTCTTCACAGGGTGAGATAACCTCAGGATGTTTCAGGTAGACAGATGGTAGCCGGATGTCAAAAGGAGATAGATGGCTGTGGGATGTCTCCCAGGCAGGTTGTGTCCCAGGGGGCTGTTTCTTGTGTCAGTCTATTTTTTGAAGGAGAACTTCCTTCTAGCCCCTGACATCTCCCCTTTTGTTATATAAAATATTCGACCATACCTTACAGGCCATGGATTTAGGGGGTGATAGTGGCTCTGTTTCTCTAGGATGCCTTAGAATATCTCCTGATTTGAGCGAGCATCTTTCCTAGGAGATTTCGTGTTGTCTTTGGCATGTTTTTGGAGGAGACGTCTTTGAGGGGATAGCATGCCAACCGCCATGCACCAGAGCGTGTCATTCAGAGGTCTTGTGTTTGGGGATCCGTGGATCCATCCTCCTGCAGTCCTTCCTGGACCCTCCGTTATTATGGCCTAACGTGCTCATTCCAAGGGTGTGTCCTCCCCCAAGCGGAGGCGCCCATGGAGAACGAACCCTTATTGCAAGGGTAGAAGATGGTTGCTCAGAGCTGTTACTTATAGTTTTCTGTAAGAAAGAGAGATCTGTGGGGATGTAAACTTAATAAGCCTGTGAGAAGGGTTGAACATTCTTTTAAATGTTGGCAGTGCTGTCTTCCATCTCCAGACCATGATAGTGGACCTGTATGGGCTTAGAAACCAAAATATTAATCTGTTCTTTAATAAATTGTACCAGCCTCTTTATAATGCAGGGGCCTATGGACACCATTAAAAGTAAACCCAACAAAGGGACTAATAGGGGAAGAAGGTAGGGTAGAAATCCATTATGCCCAATCCAGAGGGGATTTTCAAATAGTTCCCTTTGTCTCTTTTCTGCATCTTCTTGAAGCTGCTTAATTTTAATGCGTACTATGCCTGATTTATTGGCATAAAAGCAGCATCGTTCCCCTAAGGCTAAGCAAATACCTCCCTGGTTAGCTGTCAGCAAATCTAAGCCTCGTCTGTTTTGAAGGAACACTTCTGACAGGGAATTTATTTGGTCCTGCAAATCTTTAAAGGTTCCTGATAAAGTTTGTACATAATTTATAAGTTGTTGAGACAGGCGATGGTAAGAGTGAATAGCCGTACCTAAGCCACTGTACCTGTGCCCACAGCAGCTGTTATTCCAAGGCTGGCAATGAGTGGTAAAGCCTGTATTGCCCACCTATGTCTTTTGACTAAAGTGTCTAGGCTAGAAATTGGTAGAGGTTCATCTCCTGGGACAATAGTTATATCAGGGAGTAATAAAGCAAGAACACAACCAATGGTCCAATTCGCTGGAAGCGTGGGAAGGCCGAGTTTCCTCCACACATAAAAACTGTGCCATTGGAGGGACAAAGAGATGGGGTGGGTGAGAAATAATTTTATATTGTTGAGCAATTTCCAAAGGAAGTAAGTCGAACATCAATATCATAGGTATTATTCTGCATCGCGCCTAAAAGAAATAATGTAAAAGTGCCTATAGGCTGTACTTTAAAGGGAAATCCGGGTTGGCATGTATTATCATTGTCCATGATAGAATTAATAGGAACTGCCATAGGCATGATTGCCCCTGCTGTCATGCAGAGCCAGCAATCACCAGCAAGGGTGGGGTTCGAATTATTAAGCTAGGAGAATGTAGTTTGCAAAATATCTAATGTATTGGTATCTAAACCTGGGAACTGGGATTTAGGCTACATTAAGGGATGATATGTGAGCTCAGGGATTTGGGGTTTCAAAAGTTTGATTATCTGAGGATGCTTGACAGAATAAGTGGGTCCTCCACCATCAGAGACCCCTGTAGGGGCCTTAATGGGCCAGTAGGAAGGTTTTCCGACAGTGCCTTGGCACCCAGCTGACTGTAGCTTGGTGTATTTGCCATCTCCTCCATGGTCAAAGAGAATGGGGGTATAATGAATAGTGGTCCCCCTGCTGCATGAGTTTTAGTTAGGGAGGCTTCAAAAAATTGTTCTCCCTGTTTATTAACACAAAGTGAAGCCGACGCATTACAAGAGACATGCATCGCCTGGGTATGCGTACAAGTTGCAGAACAATTTTGGAAAGCTTTACTTGTACTAGGGGGAATAATCTTTGGCTTGTTAACACATACCCATTTAGGCTGATGAACTCCTCCGAGATTATGGTCAACCTTGGCACGGAGGTAAGTCACCTTAGTCATGCAGTCAGCAGTCTGGGTCCAACTAGTGGGAGCCTCAGTCCAAAATCCTCCTTTGCATTCACGGGGGGGGGGCAAAAAGGTACTCCATGATGTTGGAAATTGGAGGTCCAAGGCCTCCGTGTTCAAACCTGTTCAGCAGAAGTGCCTTAAGCAGGATCCTCGCACAGATTGTTGGCTGTATCTGAAATGGAGGAAAATTTGTCCTCAGGGGGAGGGCCTCCGTCCCTGGGTTGAGGTAAGTAATTTACCTGTTTAACCAGGCATTCTGGTAACCATCTTGGGGATGCTTGCTCTTGGTCCAAAACACAAGCTGAGCCTCATCCCCTGATGAGGATAGGATCTGGGCGTTTTCATTTATTTGTAATGGGATTGCACCACATAACAGGCGAGCGAACAGAATTGGACGAAGGATGCCAGTGTCTGTCTCTGGCCAAATGGCCTTCACTGTCTAAGGTAAGAAAAATAAGGGCAAATAATGCATGGTTAAGGCGATCCCTGGGAGTGATAAATACAAGGGCGGAAGCCTTAAGACGGGATAGCCAAGTCCTTAAGCTAAGCTGGGCAAGTTCCACATGCCTTGGCCCTGAGAGTTGTATGGAATTTCAGTAGTATGACAAAATTGCAAGGTAGCACAAAACTGTTTAAACTTGGCACTGGTATATGCAGGACATTTATCTGTTTTAATATGTATTGGTTTACCCATTACGAAAAAGGCTGAAACAAGATGAGAAAGGACATCTTTGGTAGCCTCTCCAGAATGTGGTGATGCAAAACTAAAGCCGCTGAAGGTATCTATAGAAACGTATATATATTTGGTTTTTCAAAATTCAGGAAAATGAATAACATCCATTTGCTAAACCTGATTGGGCTGTAATCCTCGGGGGTTAACTCCCAAGTGTTGAATGGGGAGGGAGACAGTGCAACCAGGGCATGCTTTTACTATTTCTCATGCATGTTGCCTGGTAATTTTCCAAAGTAATCGATGGCTCTGGGAATTTAGATGGTGAAGATTTTGTAACTCCATGGCCTTTTGAATGGAGCCAACAAAAATTGGAAAGATGGAACGTGTTGCTGCATCAGCTTGGGCATTACCTTGTGTTAGAGGGCTCAGAAGGTCAGAGTGTGTCATGATGTGTCCTAAGGAAAATGCATGTTTTCTGGCCTGAATTAGCTGCTGAAGCTGGTGAAACAGAAAGGGGGAATTGGAAGAAGCCATAATGGTGGGTGAAATCTCCAGCAGGGGCACAGAAAGAGCAATGTAGGCACTGTCTGTATAAATATTAACAAGATTATCAAAAAAAATTTATGAAAACTTGTGTTATGGTGAACAATTCCACAAACTGAGCTGACTGATAGACAGTATCAAAGGTGGTAGGCTTGTTATTGACAACAAAGACTGCACGGCCATTACTGGAACCATCTGTAAAGACAGTAAGTTCTTGAGGAATGGGAGCCTTTTGAGTAATTTTGGGAAAAATAAATGAATGTAACTGGACAAAATTTAAAACGGGGTCATTGGGGATGTGGTTATGAATTGTTCCCAAAAAGCCTGATAGGGCAATACCCCATTGATCCATGTCTCTAGTAAAAATTGTAGTAAGGGTTTGGTCCTTAGTATATGGAATTAAAATATTATCAGGGTCTTTGCCAAAATGTTGTCGAGAAAGCAAACGACCTTTAAAAATAAGAGAAGCTACCTGAGCAAGATAAACAGTAATAACCTTGGAGGATGTGGTGGATACAAGGACCAAAAGCAAGGGGCAGCCTTTATTTTTAAAATGTGGATCTCGCTGCCAAAATATTCCTGTGGGTGTATGAGGAGTGTGGAAAATAACCAGAACCAGAGGAAGGTTATAAGAAATTTGTGTAACAAACTTTTGGGCAATGGCTTCTGTGGCTTGGTTTAATGCATGTCATGCCTCGGGAGTAAGCTTTTGAGGGGAGGAGGGGTGGGAATCACCTATCAAAATATCATTAAGGGGCAAAAGTACACAAGTGGGTAATTTTAAATATGTTCCTAGCAATTGAATATCCCCCAGTAATATTTGAAAATCATTAAGTGTGTGAAGATGGTAAACACATAGTTGTATTTTAGGAATTTGGATCTGATTATCTTGAAGTTTAAGGCCCAAATAGGTATAAGGGTCCTGTGTTTGAAACTTATCTGGAGCTATCTGTAGTCCCAAGGTAGTGAGGTTTTGTAAAAGTCCAAGTAACAATTATTAAGGTCATGGGTATTAGGTGCAGCAATTAACAAATCATCCATATAATGTAAAATATAATTTTGTGCTCATCGCTCTCTCACAGGGTCTACTGCTTGAGCAACGTGTTTTTGGCAAAGACTAGAGCTGTTGGCCATACCTTGGGGAAGAACCTTCCATTGAAATCTCTGCATAGGGCCCTGAAAATTAATGTGAGGGAGACTAAAGGCAAAATAGGGTCTATCCTCAGGATGTAAAGGAATGGTAAAAAAGCAATCTTTTAAGTCAATAACCATTTTACAATAGTTTTTTGGAATCGCCACTGGTGTGGGAATGCCTGGCTGTAGTGCTCCCATCGGGCGCATAACTTTATTAATGGCACACAAATATTGTAAAAGGCACCACTTGCCTGATTTTTTCTTGATAATAAAAATAGGAGTAATCCATGATGAGGTTGAGGGCTTTACATGGCCGGCTGCAAGCTGTTCCTGCACTAACGTGGAGGCAGCCTCCAATTTTTCTTGGGTAAGGGGCCACTGATCCACCAACACAGGAGTCTGAGTCTCCCAAATAATTTTATCTGCATGGGGTACAGGAGGGTCAGGGACTGACACTAAAAATCTGAATACACAAGTCCACATGTATTTGTTTTTGTATGGGTTGTATAGGCTCCACCAGTCCTTGTTTCAGTATCCCCAGGCCTGTACCAGGAACAAAATTCATAGGAAGCATTTGATGAGTCACCATGGAATTGGGACTGGCGAGAATAACTTCCAATAACTCAAAATATCTTCTCCCTATACGTTAACAGGGAGGTCAGAATCAACGAAAGGAGTGACAGTTGACTTATTACCATCTTTATCAGTGCAGCTAATAGACCTAGAACTGACCAGAGGATTTTTTTATTTTCCTATCCCTTTAAGGTCAGTCAAGGATGGAGTGAGGGGCTAACCTGATGGCTTGTATTTTTGAGAAATAATTGTGGCATCAGCTCCAATATCTAGAACTCCTTGGAATTCCTTTCCTTCAGTAAGTAAGGTAAGGGTGGGTCTATTGTGAGAAATGGGCTGAACCCAATACACATCAGAGAAGCCCAAGAAGGCAGTCCCCCGAGGTAGGTTTGGGTTTTGGAAATGCCTCCTGAATCCAAGGGAAGGAGAATTAATTGTGCAAGTCTTGTTCCTGCTGGGATGGCGGCAACTCCATTAATAGCAGTGGCCAGTATTTTTATTTCTCCAGTGAAATCATTATCATTAATGCCAACGAAGACCTGAACACCTTGTATGGTAGTGGAGGCTCTTCCAAGATTAAGGGCACATGTATGAGATGGAGGGGGACCCATAATTTCATTGGGTATTATCTGGGGCCCTTGCATTGGGTCTAATATTGTATTTGTGGCAGCACAGAGGTCCAATTTTGTGCTGCCTGGGGTGGCTAGTTGGAGGGAGGCAATTGTGGAGAAGGATTTTGTGGTAGGTTGGGAGTTTAGGAGGGAAAAAACTTTATTGCTCCTGTGTTTGTCGTGGGGGATGTTGTGGCCGGGGGCTGGCCCCGCAGGGAGTTTCCCGAGAAGTAGGAAGAAATAGGCTGTCTGAGGGCATTTGTTTTAGATCTACACTCACTGGCCCAGTGATGACCTTTACCACTTCTATGGAAAAGGGTAGCTGGGGGCGGTTAAGCCCCAGTTTGAGGAGACGCTATTCCTAGGCTTTGTTTGCCTGTGGGACACTCACATGCAAAATGGCCAGGTTGTTTACAAGTAAAGCAAGTACGTGAGCCAGGATTGTGAAAGGCCTTGGTAAAGGCGGTCCCTAAAGCCAGACCCATGGCATGGGCTGCACCCACATCTGCACAGAGTCTAATAACTTCAGAAAGTTTCCCTTTGTCCTTATGTGGTTGAAGAACATTCTGACATGCTGGGTTGGCATTTTCAAAGGCAAGATGTTTTACATAGGTGCTTTCACCTTCGCTTGGTAAATCCTATAGGCTGTGGCAGGGTCCTGAGAGGTCGCGGGTGTTCTGAATGGTAGAGAGCTGCTTCCTTCTCCAAGATAGCGTCCTCCCCAGGGGTCAATGTGTCTCTGGGATTTAAAACTGGATAAAGGTGGTTTTTAATCATTGGAGCCTTATTAATTAGGGTCGTATTTTGAGGGGGACCAGGAAGGTTCTCAGGGTCCTGGGAAGACTGAGAAGGTTCTATGTCTATACTAATGATGGGCATGCAGAGGGGGGACGAGAGGTCTTTTGTATAATCTCTTCCCCAATCCTGACAAGTTGTAAGGTACCATTGTCAAAGCGAAAACTTTTAAGAATTTCATTAATTAAGTTCCAGTAAGAAAAGGTGGGAACTGGCATTTTTTCTGGGCCAAATGATTCATAATAATCTTTTAAACAGTCTCCTACTCTAAGCCATTTTTGCCATCAATGGTCCCTTCAAGAGGAAACCATGGACACAATTCTCCTATGTATGAAAAGAAAAATTTTAAGTCCTTTTTCTTAACATGTGCCCCTCATGTCTTGAAGGACTCCTTGAGGCCTGAAATAAACAAATCATGTGACGATACTGCTTGTCACATGGTGCGTCACTCACCGTGCATCATCCCCACCTTCCTCCTGGATATGTCTCCGGGTGGTGTCTGCTGAGGCGATCGTGAGCTCCTCTTGACCAAGTCTTCCAGGAGGAAGGGGTTCCCCCTCAGTCAAAGGCTTGAGCCCCAGTCGGTGGGCGCCAGATGTCCCGGCCGGCAGGACACATCAACGTGGTCAGCGAACCTAGATGGGGAGGAATGAAGGGACAAGAGGCATGAGAGATGAGAGCAACACAGGAGTTCTGATCAAGCTGCAAAATTTTATTGTTCACACATGGGTATTAATATGCTGGATATGGGAAAGCTCTCTTATCAGCAGTTCCTGGATGTCTTCACAAGGTGAGATAACTTCAGGATGTTTCTAGAAGAAAGATGGCCACAGGACGTCTCAGGGACATATATGGCTACAGGATGTCTTCCAGACAGGATGTCTCCTGGGGGCTGTTTCTTGTAAGTGTCAGGCTGTTCTTTGAAGAAGAATTCCTTCTACCCCTGACAGTCAGGGATTCAGTATTTCGAATGGAAAATTGGAAAATGAATCCAATGTCTAGGCAAATATGTGCTACCCAAAAATCTTCCCACTCTCATTCAGAACAATGCCTTGACATTTCCTTCAATCCAAGTAAGACATAATTAGAGGAGAAGAGTTAGAAATCTGTGAATACATATCGGTAATGGAAAATGCTCAGGACTTCACAACCTTCGAGGTTGTAGAGGAGTTTCCAAAAGTAAAGGACAGGGTAAAAACTCCAAAAACATGGAGCTCTGCTGGCCTAAAGACTTCTTGAGAAACTGCCTCTGAGATTGGGCACCTGAAATATATGTTGATGACAGGAGCTTTAGCTTCCTTTGTAGTGAGACCATCAAAGCTGGGTCTGCATCTATATGACCTGGAGGACATGGTTTCTTTTTTTCCTATGAACCTGAAGCAGTAGGGCTGAATTCTCTCTTTATAGGTAAACTGTTGCCACTGGGGGCTAAGTGTCTTGCAGTGTGGACTGTGAAGCCATTTGGTCATCCTCCACTTTTCGTGGTGATTCTTGCAGCTGCACTGGGAGTTTGGTATTTGCTTCACAAAATACGAGAAGTTCAACTGGGACACAGTGATGGAGGGAGTTCTGTCATGTGTGGTGGGTAAGGGTCTGCAGGAGAATGCACCAACCTGGCTTATATCCCACATAGCTTGCCCCCTTGACCACAGCAATCTGATTCTAAACATTGCCCTTCAACCTGTCCATATAACAAGATGCCTTTACATACAAGGGTATGGGGGCTGCACCATATCAGTCACAAGGCATTTGAAAGCCAATGGCATATCCACATAAGCCCACCAAAGATGTTTTAACACACACCTGCACACCACTGCTCTAGGCCGACTAATCATCAGGTTCCAAGTTACTGGCATCTCTGTTCTACACCATTTTCATGAAACCCAGTCAATCAAGGCACTGTCTGGTACATTCATGATCAGCAATAGGACACCTAAAGGTTCTCCAGTGCCACCAGGTGATGGGAATTTCCAAACTTTAATGATATTTATCTAGGCATTTTTCATGGATGAAGTTGAAGGCACTGTGGGTTTCAATTTATTCAGGAACCATTAAATGGAGAAGAAGCTCATTTCAATGAAAGCTCTGGAGAATTCTAACAGGCAAGGCTTCCCAAAGACAGGCTAAAAGGTCACATTAAGCCAGGCATTTGAGGTCTACAATGTGAGATCCATGTGTGTTTTGACTTGCAACGATGGCTGCCAAGTCTTTAAGAATAAAATCATGTGATGTCCTTCCTGAGATTTCCAGTGCTCTTCGGAAAGCCTCCCTGGGCCTAGATCTCAGTTTCCAAGGGCGACTCTCATGCGTGGCCTCCTAAAATCCCAACACAATACATGGCAATACTTCTTTGAGGTCAGTTCCAGAACTCAGTCTCTAAGGGGAATCACATAAGGGTTCAAGCCCAGGTGGACATAGCCATGTCTTCCAACGGCCACAAAAATGACCACAATTAAAACCAAAACACTCCCACAAGACACACCTGATGCAAAGACCTTCCTGACTTTCAGGGCAACAGAAGAATCGGTAAGCAAAATGTCCAAAGCAGGGTTTTTCCAATGAGGCATTCCTGGTCTCACTGATATCTGAGCTTTCTGAGATGCTCGCCATTCCCTTCAGCTATCCAGTACATGGCCATGTCACAGAGATTTGAGGTGGTACATATATTTGACATAAAACTATGAGCCTATTCTGGAGAGTGCACACAATTCAGGAAGAAAACAGGAACTTAAGAAGTTAGCAGGTGTTCCCCATCGATAAGTCAAGCCGCAGTCCATTCATGAATTGGGCAGGATGAAAGCTGAGAAGCTTTCTACTAGACAGGACTCACCAATTGATGCATTTTCTTTTCTAATGTCTACAACCAGGGACACAGTGGTATAAACAGACATAGAAACACTCGCCTTGTCAAATGACTTACTAGAAACAGTTCCCTCCAAACCAAACAAACCGCCATTCCTACCTATTCTCAGAATATGAGACAAAACCACAAACCCACACCCACACCCACAAAGACACCTCCTTCCCCCAAGTAGGTCTGTGACTATCCGGAGTGTCCTCTGACTGGTGGGCCATACTATGTTCCAATGAAATGGCCTGTCCTGTCTCAGATCTGGTCTCCTTGGCCAACTCTGTGAAGTTGTCAGGAGCCAGCAGTGAGCCACTACCTACTTTCTCAGGAAAAGCCCCTCTTCAGAGCTTTCCTGGTTTTGGCCGTCCTCACATCAGTAGGTAGCAAGAATGACTGACTCTGTCCTTGGTAAGTCCAAACAAGTGAGACCACTGGGACTGGGACTGCCTCTTGGTGCCTGGCTTCTTGGATACCAAGTTCAGAGAGTTCCATCAACAAAGAAGTGAGGTGAGGTCACTTCTTTAAGGAACTGAATCAGATCACTGCCTTGGTAACCACTTTGTCCTAACAGTTGCTTCCAAGACTACCATGAGATGGAGGCTGCCCCTACTTTCTGTGACACTTTCACAAGGTAGAATGCTATATCAACCATAGGCACCTAGGAACAGCTCTTCACACCAACCTGGTTTGGTCCATCTTCTCTACATTAAGAAGAGAGAGGCTGATTCATAAACAACCCTTCATCCTGACCAGGTTGTTTTCCATGGAAGCTGACTTTTCCTCTCTCAGGTCCTTCATAGTTGTCTACATCTTCTCCAGGGATCATTTCTGCATGGACCTTGAGGTTTTCAGGAGGTGGAAGATCCCCTACATTCCTGTATTGTAATACCAACTCTGTCCCTGCTCTTCTGTAAAGTTAGATTGAGGGAACAGTGTATGGTTAGGGTTAATAATATGTTCAATTTGAATTAGGAATCATTCTGCTGGATGAATAATGGTACTGGGAACCTGCGACATTTATAAGTATATATAGGTGAAATATATGTATGAAAACAGAAATCTAAGTAAGATTTGAAGCGCAGAATGGGGATGGGCCCTTGATTGTGATACTTAGCGTTGAATTATGTTCTGCACAGATGTCTGAGATAGATCGATATACAATGGCATTAGACCCTGTACCTTGGATTATTGAATGTATAAGAGAACATCCAGTCAAAAAGGGATAATGGGTAGGATTAGGAAGATAGTCAGTAGGTTTAAGAAGAAGAGTGAGTATAGGATTTGGAACAAAAGTTCCTTAGCAATAGGGTTTGGATTAGAGTGTGAATGTAAGTGTCAGCACAATTGAAGAGTCAGTCACAATGATGAACTGCGGAAAGTATGTAGGAAAGCTGATATAAATAGAGACATTATGAAATCAGGAAAAGTATAAAGTGAGAGATAGGATTAGATATTTTCAACAGGGTTGAGTTTGAATATATAATCTTAGCAAGAAACAAATATGTTGTCACAAATAGGATTGAATTATGAGAGCATTAGCCAAACTTGATATGGATGGTTTTAGTAATCCATGTTCACTTTACATTTAGGCTTTGGTGCAAACATAAGTGTGACCATTTCTTTTTGTGTCCAGAATATTACTCTGATAAAATGTATATGTAGATCAGATGACATGAGTATTTCTTCCACCATTACTGGGAGCAAAATTTTGAAGACGTATAAATTAGTATTGGGTTTACAAATAGGTGTACTCTGTGTCTATGAATATAGAGACAATGCATGAATAGACAATAGTGTGAATAAATAATATAACTGGTTTCACTTTAAATAATGGATTGATTTGATATCTGAAAATATGTAAGAAATCTTATATTGATATACAATCATTCATTCCAACCAGTTATACATCTAATAGTAATATTAGGGTTATAGTTTATCATGAAGGGTGTGTGAGTTTTGCTTCAAATTTGATTATGGAAATCGAAAATAATATGTTTGGAATGAAGTCTCATGAAAAAACCAGTCAAGAAACATGGAGGATTACATGTGTTTTAAAGCAGAAAATGATTGAAAGTGAAACAAATGCCTATAATTTTGCTAACGTATGGATGAAATATATATCCTATAATGTGCATAAACTGAAGAAATTGTAACATACCAGTGGTGAATAAGACTGAACATCAAAATACACATCATGTCCCATAGGAATCTACTTGCATTGATGACAAACTGGATCAATTATTGTAGAAATATTAGGATTTGTATCCACCATTCACTGAAGTTATTTTTCATTTCTAGGAAAAAATATGTATTTCAGGTGGATGAATATTTCCGTGAATAATCTTGTGAAATGTTAACTCTAAATCCACATACATGAATATGAATGAATTTAGGGAGTGTATAATAAGACACATATATTTTATATTTTAAAAAAATTTACTGTGTGTGTGTGTGTATACACACACACACACACACACACACACACACAGACATTAAAAATTAGCAATACATATGCCAATCGAAATTCACCATGAAATATATATCATCCACAGATCCAAAAATATTCATTTTACTGAACATGGATTTATGTATAATGTTGTTCAACTAGGAAGCTCACCCATAGTTTGAAATTTCAGTTTCAACAGCGTTTAGGCGGAGTGATCTATTCTCACAATTTCTATCTGCCAAGTCAGCCACCTCACAAGAGTGTACCTGTGGTACCAGGTAGAATTCTATATGTGCATATAAAAATACATGTGCTGAATAGGCTACAGAGAAAGGGAGACAGGAATTCACATATTTGTTTACTTTAAGTACCCATGGAACTATTTCAATTAAAAATTAACTTGAATTATAACACCTACATTTTATCATGCAAAAGCCAAGTCTAACTATACACCATGCCTCCTCTGAAATGCTTGCATTTCTATTCTGTTTGGGTTATTTTACTCCATCATATTAGGATTAGTAGTAAGAGTCTATTAGGGTATGGGTTAGTGTCAGTTATTCAGTATTTCAAATGGAAAATAGGAAAATAAATCCAATGTGTATGCAAATATGTGCTACAAAAAATTCCCACTATCATCCAGAACAATGCCTTGACAATATCTTCGCCCCTAGTAAGACACAATTAGAGAAGAAGAGTTAGAAAATCTGTGAATACATACCTGGAATGAAAAATGTTCAGGAGTTCACAACCTTGGAGGTGGTAGAGGAGTTTCCAAAAGTAAGGGACAGTGTAAACACTCCACAAACATGGAGCTATGCTGGCATTAAGACTTCTTGAGAAACTGCCTCTGAGGTTGGACACTTGAAGAATATGTTGTTGTCAGGAGCTTTAGCTCCCTGTGTACGGAGACCATCAAAGCTGGGTCTGCATCTATGTGACCTGGAGGATATGGTTTCTTATTTTCTAATGAACATGAGGAAGCAGTGATGAATTCTCTCTTTGTAGATAAACTGTGGCCACTGGGGGCTAAGTGTCTCCCTGTGTGGACTTTGAAGCCATTTGGTCATTCTCCAATTTTCGTGGTGTTTCTTGCTGCTGCACTGGGTGTTTTGTATTTGCTTCACAACATACAAGGATTTCAAATGGGTCACAGTGCTGGTGGGAGTCCTGTAAGGTGTGGTGGGTCAGGGTCTTCAGGAGAATGCACCAACCAGGCTTCTATCCCACATTTCTTGCTCCCTTGACCATAGCAACCTGATTCTGAACATTGCCCTGAAACCTGTCCATATAACCAGATGCGTTTTCATATAATTTTCTGCTGGCTGCACCAAGTCAGTCACAAGCCATTTGGAAGCCAATGACACACCCACATGGCCACACCACAAATATATTATCAGACAACTGCACTCCACTGCTCTAGGCCCACTACTCAGCAGGCTCCAACTTACTGGCATCTGTGTTCCACACCATTTTCAAGAACTCCAGTCAATCAAGGCACTGTCTGGTACACTCATGAGCAGCAATAGGACATCCAATGGTTCTCCAGTGCCACCTGGTCATTGGGAATTTCAAAAATTTCATGGTATTTATCTATCCATTGTTCAAGAATGAAGTTGGAGGCACTTTGGGGTTTCCATTCATCCAAGAACCATTAAATGGTGAGGAAGCTCATTTCAATGAAAGCTCTGGAGAACTCTCACAGGCAAGGCTTTCCAAAGAGTGGTCAAAATGTCATATGCAGACAGGCCCATTGAGGTCTAAAATGTGAGGTCCATGTGTGTTTTGACTCTTAACTATGGCTGCCAAGTCTTTCAGAATAAAATCATGTGATATCCTGGTTGAGATTCTCAGTGCTCTGTGGAAAGCCACCCAGGGCCCAATCTCAGGTTTCAAGGGTGACTCTCATGCGTGGCCTCCTACAATCCCAACACAATTAATGGCAATACTTCTCTGAGGTCACTTCCAGAACTCAGTCTCGAAGGAGAATCACACCCGAGTTCAAGGCCATGTGGACCCAGTCATATCTTCCAACCGCCACACAAATGACCACAATTGAAACCAAAACATTCCCACATGACCCTCATCTTCTTCCATATAGACACTCATCATAAACTCTTGCTGGAGGTTTCCATGAGGAGCGCAGCCCAAGGCAATGTCCAAAATATGCACCCTTGCCCGTCATTTGCCTAAAATGAGGGTGGCCTTGACACCCTTCCTGTGAACCAGGAGTGATCAAATAGGCCTGCCTTTAATACTGCTCTGCTTCTCCAATTTGAGGCCAACTGACTGTCAGGTATAGATTCTTTATGTGATTTGGCATCATGGGAGAACCCAAGCACTTCTGCAGGAGTTCAAAGAACTCATTTGACCCAGAGGATCCTATTCTCACTTGATGGAGGTTAGGAACCTAACAGAGGAAGGCAAGAAACTTCATCCACAATGACTGATATTTTTACCATTTTCGTTTTCAATACACACATGGGAACTTTCTTTATATCCATCAGGTGCTGAGAATCTAATCCATAGCCTGACCCAGAGGCAAGCAGCTGATTCAGACACATCCCTTTCGAAAGCAATTAAGCAAAGCACCACAGGTGATGCCCATTCATTTGCATTTAAAAACTGTTTACTTCAGGCTTCAAAAAGGAGTGGCCTGAGGTAAGGACCTTCCTGACATTCAGGGCAACAGAAAAAATAGGTAAGCAGAAGGCCCAAAACAGTGTTTCTCCACTGAGACTTTCCTGGTCACACTGATATCTGAGTTTCCTGAGATGCTCGCCATTCCATTCAGCTATCCAGTACATGGCCATGTCACAGAGCTTGGAGGTGTTACATATCTTGGACACAAAACCATGAGCCTATTCTGGGTAGTGGCCAAAATTTAGGAAGAAAACAGGAACTTAGGAAGATAGTAGGGGTTGCCCATCCATAAAGCAACCTGCAGTCCAGTCATAAATTGGGTAGGATGAATGATGGAAAACTTTCTTCTAGACAGGACATATCCATTGATGCATTCTCTTTTCTTATGTCTACAACCACGGACACAGTGAGATACACAGATATAGAAACACTCACCTTGTCAAACGACTTTTTAGAAGCAGTCCACTCCAAACCAAACAAATCACCTTTCCTGCCTATTCTCAGAACATGAGACAAAACCACAAACTCACACCCACACCCACAAAGGCACTTCCTTCCCCCAATATGTCTGTGACAATCCGGAGTGTCCTCTGACTGTGGACCATATTGTTACCCTGAACTGGCCTGCCCTGTCTCAGATCTGGTCTCCGTGGCCAAATCTGTGAAGTTGTCAGGAGCCAGCGATGACCAACTACCTGTTTTCTTAGGAAAGGACCCTCTTCAGAGCTGTCCTGGCATTTGGCCATTCTCACATCAGTAGGTACCAAAAAAGACTCTCTCTGCCCTTGGTAAAACCAAACATGTGATCCCACTAGGACTGTTACTGGGACTGGCTCTGGATGCCTGGCTTCCTGAATCTCAAGTTCAGAGAGTTCCATCACCAAGTAAGTTAGGTGAAGTCACTTTCTTCATGAAATGAATGAGGTCACTGCCTTGGCAACCACTTTGTCCTAACAGTTGCTGCCAAGGGTCTCATGAGATGGAGGCTGTTCCTACTTTCTGTGACACTGTCACAAGTTAGAATGGTATATCAACCATATGCACCGGGGAACTTCTCTCCATACAGGCCTGCTTTGGTCCATCTTCTCTACATTAAGAAGAGAGAGGCTGATTCAGACACATCCTTTCATCCTGTCCAGGTTCTTTACCATGTCAGAAGACTTTTGCTCTCTTTGGTACTACATAGCTGCCTACAACTTCTCCAAGGATCATTTCTGCATTGACCTTTGAGGTTCTCAGCAGGTGGAAGATTCCCTACATTCCTGTATTGTAAGACCAACTCTATCCCTGCTCCTCTGTAAAGGTAGATTGAGGGAACAGCGTATGGTTAGGGTTAATAACAGGTTCGAATTCGGTTGGGAATCATTATGCGGGATGAATAATGTTATTGGGAACCTGCGAAATTTAAAAGAATATATAGGTGAAATATAAGTTTGAAAACCCAAATCTATGTAAGTTTTGAAGCCCAGAAGTGTATTGGGCCCTTGGGTAGGATACTTAGCTTTGAATTATGTTCTGCACAGATGTCTCTGATTAATCTCTATACAATGGCATAGGACCTTTACCTTGGATGATTGAATGTCGAAGAGAACATGCAGTCAAAAAGGGATAGTCGATAGGATTAGGAAGATAGTCAGTAGGTTTAGAAAGAAGAGTGAGTATAGGATTTGGACAAAAACTTTTTTAGCAATAGGGTTTCGCATAGAGAGTGAATGTAAATGTCAGCACATGTGAAGAGTCATTCACAATGATGAACTGGGGAAAATATGTAGGAAAGTAAATATCAATTGAGACAAAAGGAAATCAGGCAAAGTATAATGTGAGTTATAGGATTAGACATTTTCAACAGGGTTGAGGTTGAATATATAATCTTAGCAAGAAACAAATATGTAGTCACCAATTGGATTGACATTTGAGAGCATTAGGCAACCTGGACATGGATGTTATTACTAATCCATGCTCACTTTCCATTTAGGCTTTGGTACAATCATAAGTGTGACCTTTGCATTTTGTGTCCATAATATTACTGTAATAAAATATATATGTAGATCAGGTGACATGAGTATATCTTCCACCATTTCTGGGAGCAATATTTTGAAGACGTATAAATTAGTATTGGGGGTACAAACAGGTGTACCCTGTTTCTATGAATATACAGATAATGCATGAAAGGAACATACTCTGAATAAAACCTATACTCATTCCACTATAAATAATGGATTGAATTGATATCTGAAAAAATACAGGAAATCAAATATTGATATACAGACATTCATTACAACCAGTTATACATCAATGATAATATTAGTATTAGGATTTTCATGAAGAGTGTGTGAGTTTTGCTTCAAAATTGATTATGGAAATCGAAAATAATGTGTTTGGAAAGAAGTCTCATGAAAAGAGCAGTAAAGAAACATGGAGGAATACATGTTTTCAGAAGCAGGAAGTGATTGAAAGTGAAACAAATTCCTATATATTTTTGAACTTTTGGATGAACTATATATATTTTGATGTGCATAAACTGAAGAAATAATAATGTCCCACTGTTGAATAAATATGAACGTCAAAATACATATCATGTCCCATAGGAATCTACTTGCATTGATGTTAAACTGGGTCAGTTACTGTAGAAATATTAGGATTTGTATACACCATTCACTGAAGTTAGTTGTCAGTACTAGGAAACAAATATGAATTTCAGGTGGATGAATAGTTTGGAAAATAATCTTGTGAAAAGTTGATTATAAATCCACATAAATGAATATGAATGAATTTAGGGCGTGTATAATAAGTCACATATATTACATATTTTGAAATATCTGGAGAGTATATATATATATATATATATATATATATATATATATAGAGAGAGAGAGAGAGAGAGAGAGAGAGAGAGACAGAGAGAGAGACATTAAAAACTAACAATATATATGCCAATCAAAATCCATCATGAAATATATATCATCCACAGACCCAAAAATATTCATTATACTGAACATGGATTTATGTATAATGTTGTTCAACTAGAAAGTTCACCCATAGTTTGAAATTTCAGTTCCAATAGCATTTACGAGGAGTGATCTCTTCTCACAATTTGTATCTGCCAAGTCAACCACCTCACAAGAATGTACGTGTGGTACCAGGTAGAATTCTATATGTGCATATAAAAATACATGTGCTTAATAGGCTACAGAGAAAGGGAGAAAGGAATTCACATATTTGTTAACTTCAAAAGCACATGGAGAACTATTTCAAAAAAAATTTGCAAGATTTATAACTCCTACCCTATATTATGCAAAAGGCAAGTCCAAGTATACACCTTGCCTCCTCTGAACTGCTTGTACTTCTTTTCTGTTTTTTGTTATTTTTCTCCATCATATTAGGATTAGTAGTCAGAGTCTAGTTTGGAATTGGTTAGGGTTAGAGATTCAGTGTTTTAAAGGGAAATTGAAAAATGAATCCAATGTCTATGCAAATATGTGCTACCCCAAAATCTTCCCAGTCTCATCCAGAACAATGCCTTGACATTATCTTTTACCAAAGTAAGATACAGTTAGAGGAGAAGAGTTAGTAAATCTGTGAATACATATCTGGAATGGAATTTGCTCAGGAGTTCACAACCTTGGAGGTGGTAGCAGAGTTCAAAATAGTAAGGCAAAAGGTAAACACTCCTCAAACATGGAGCTCTTCTGGCCTAAAAAATTCTTGAGAAACTGACTCTGAGGTTGGGCACTTGAAATACATGTTGTTTTCAGGAGATTTAGTTCTTTTATAGAGAGACCATCAAAGCTGGTTCTGCATATATGTGTCCTGTAAGACATGGTTTCTTATTTTTCATTGAACATGTGGCAGCAGTGCTGAATTCTTTTTTTGTAGCTAAACTGTGGACACTGGGGCTAAGTTTCTCCCTGTGCTAACTGGGAAGACATTTGTTCATCCTCCACTTTTAGTGGTGTTTCTTGCTGCTGCACTGGGAGTTTGGTATTTGCTTCACGAAATAAAGGAGGTCAATTGGGACACATTGTTGGAGGGAGTTCTGTCACGTGTGGTGGGTGAGGGTTTCCAGGAGAATGCAATATCCAGGCTTCTATCCCACATAGCTTTCCCCCTTGACCATAGCAACCTGATTCTGAACATTTCCCTGAAACCTCTCCATATAACAAGATGCCTTTACCTATTGGGTCTGTTGGCTGAAACCATATCAGTCACAAGCCATTTGGACGCCAATGGCAGTTCCACGTGGCCTCACCACAGATGTTTTGTCACACATCTGCTCACCACTGCTCTAGGCCCACTAATCAGCAGGCACCAACTAACTGGCATCTCTGTTCTACACCATTTTTATGAAACCCTGTCAATCAAGGCACTGTCTGGTATACTCATGATCAGCATCAGGACATCCAAAGGTTTTCCAGTGCCAACTGGTCATTGAAATTTCAAAAATTTCATGGTATTTATCTAGCCATTATTCAAGGAAGAAGTTGTAGTCACTGTGGGTTTCAATTCATTCAGGAACCATTAAATGTTAAGGAAGCTCATTTCAATGAAAGCTCTGGAGAACAATCACAGGCAAGGCATCCCAAATAGTGGCCAAAAGGTCACATGAAGCCAGGCCCATTGAGGTGTACAATGTGAGGTCCATGTGTGTTTTGACTCTCAACTATGGCTGCCAAGTTTTTCAGAATAAAATCATGTGATATCCTGGCTGAGATTCTCAGTGTTCTGTGGAAAGCCACCCTTGGCCTAGATCTCAGTTTCCAAGGGCGACTCTCATGCGTGGCCTCCTAACATCCCCACACAATTCATGGCAATACTTCTCTGAGGTCAGTTCTACAACTCAGTCTCTAAGGAGTATTACACCAGAGTACAAGCCGAGGGGGACCCAGTCATCCCTTCCAACTGCCACACAAATTACCAAAATTAAAACCAAAACATTCCCACATGGCCCTCATCTTCTTCCACATAGACCCTCATTATAACCTCTGGCTGGAGATTTCCATGAGGGGTGCAGCGCAAGAGAGTGTCCAAAATAAGCTCCCTTGGCCCTCATTTGCCTAAAGTCAGGGTGGCCTGGACACCATTCCTGTGAACCAGGAGTGATCAAATAGGCCTGCCATTACAACTACTCTGCTTCTCCAATTTGAGGCCTACTGACTGTGGGGTTTAGATTCTTTATGTGAAGTGGAATCATGAGAAAACCCAAGCACCTCTGCATGGCTTTGAAAAACTCATTTGACCCAAAGGATCCCTATACTCACTTGATGATTGTCTGCAACCTAATAGAGGAAGGAGAGAGACATCATCCACAATGACTGAATTTTGCCATTTTAGTTTTGGATGCACACATGGGATCTTTCTTTATATCCATCAGGTGCTGAGAATATAAGCCACAGCCTCACACAGGGCCAAGAGGCTGATTCAGAAACATCCCATTCAAAGCAATTAAGCAAAGAGCCACGGGTGATGCCCAATCATTTCCATATGAAAACTGTTTTTTTCATGCTTATCAAAGGGGTGGCCTGAGGCAAAGACCTTCCTGTCATTCAGTGAAACAGAAAAATAGGTAAGCAAAAGGCACAAAGCATGGTTTCTCCACTGAGACTTACCTGGTCACACTGATATCTGAGTTTTCTAAGAAGCTCGCCATTACCTTCAGCTATTCAGTACATGGCCATGTGACAGAGCTTGGGGTGGTACCTATCTTGGACACAAAACCATGAGACTATTCTGCAGATTGGTCAGAATTCAGGAAGAAATCTGAAACTTAGGAAGATAGTAGGTGTTGCCCATCGATAAGGCAACCTGCAGTGCAGTCATAAATTGGGCAGGATGAATGCTGGGAAGCTTTCTACTAGACAGGACACATTCATTGATGCATTCTCTTTTCTAATGTCTACAACCACGGACACAGTGTTATACACAGACATAGAAACACTTGCCTTGTCAAAAGACTATCTAGAAACAGTCCACTGCAAACCAGACATACCAGCTTTCCTACCTATTCTAAGAAAATGAGACAAAACCACAAACTCACACCCACAAACACAAAGCACCTCCTTCCCCCAAGTAAGTCTCTGAATATCCAGAGTTTCTTCTGACTAGCGGGCCCTACTATGTTCACCCGAAATGGCCTGTACTGTGGCAGATCTGGTCTCCTTGGCCAACTCTGTGTAGTTGTTAGGAGCCAGCGGTGAGTCACTACCTACTTACTAAGGAAAGGCCCGTCTTCAGAGCTCCCCTGATATTTGGCCATCCTCACATCAGTAGGTACCAAGAAAGACAGAATCTGTCATTGGTAAAACAAAACAAGTGAGCCCACTGGTACTGGGACTGGGACTGGCTCTGGATGCCTGGCTTCCTGGATCCCAAGTTCAGAGAGTTCCATCATCAAAGAAGTAAGGTAGGTCACTTCCTTCAGGAACTGAATGAGGTCAATGCCTTGGCAAACACTTTGTCCTAATAGCTGCTTCCAAGGGTCCCATGAGATGGAGGCTGCCCCTACTTCCTGTGACACTGTCACAAGTTAGAATGGTATATCAACCATAGACACACGGGAACAGCTCTCCACACAGACCTTGTTTGGTCCATCTTCTCTACATTAAGAAGAAAGTGGCTGATTCAGACACACCCCTTCATCCTGACAGGTTGTTTGCCATGGAAGATGACTTTTGCTCTCTCAGGTCCTTCATAGCTGCCTACCTCTTTTCCAGGGATCATGTCTGCATGGACCTTTGAGGTTCTCAGCAGGTGGAAGATCCCCTACATTCCTGTATTGTAAGACCAACTCTGTCCCTGCTCTTCTGTAAAGTTAGATTGAGGGAACAGTGTATGTTTAGGGTCAATAACATGTTGGATTTGGTTTAGGAATCATCCTGCAGAATGAATAATGGTATTTGAAACTGCGATATTTACTAGAATATATATGTGAAATATAAGTGTGAAACTAGAAATCTAGGTAACATTTGAAGCCCAGAAGGGCATTGGACCCTTGATTGTGATACTTAGAATAAAATTACATTCTGCACAGAGGTCTCAGATAGATCAATATACAATGGCATAAGACCTTGTACCTTGCTTGATTGAATGTAGAAGAGAATATCCAGTCAAAAAAGGATAGTCAGTAGGATTAGGAAGATAGTCGGTAGGTTTAGAAAAAGAATGAGTATAGGATTAGGAACAAACGTTTATTAGCAATAGGTTATCGATTAGAGTGTGAATGTAAATGTCAGCACATGTGAAGAGTCAGTCACAATGATGAACTGGGGAAAATATGTAGGAAACAGATAGAAATAGAGCCATAATGAAATCAGGCAATGTATAAAGTGAGGGATAGGATTAGACATTTTCAGTAGGGTTGAGTTTGAATATATAATCTTAAGAAGAAACAAATATGTAGTCACCAATAGGATTGATATTTGAGAGCATTAGGCAAGCTGGACATGGATGTTTTTAGTATTCCATGTTTACTTTCCTTTTAGGCTTTGGTACAAACATAAGTGTGAGCTTTGCATTTTGTGTTCCGAATATTTCTGTGATTAAATGTATAAGTAGATCAGGTGACATGAGTATTTCTTCCAACATTTCAGGGAGCAATATTTTGAAGACATATAAATTAGTATTGGGGGTATAAAGAAGTGTACACTGCGTCTATGAATATAGAGATAATGCATGAATAGACCATACTGTGAATAAATAATATAACTCGTTCCACTTTAAACAATGGATTAAATTTTTATCTGAAAATATATAAGAAATCCTATATCGTTATGCAATCATTAATTCCAACCAGTCATACATCTAATGGTAATATCAGAGTTATAATTCATCATAAAGTTTATGTGAGTTTTGCTTCAAAAGTGATTATGGAAATTGAAAGTAATGTGTCTTGAAAGAACTCTCATGAAAAGACCTGTCAAGAAACATGGAAGAATACATGTGTCCTGAAGCAGGAAGTGATTGAAAGTGAAACAAATTCCTGTAAATTTGCGAACTTGTGGGAATATCTTAAGAGCCCCTCCCAGCTCTCCCTTGAGCGCGATAGCCAGACCGAGGGAATTAGGAGTGGCACGGGACTCGTGGTGCAGACCTCCAGGCCACCGCTCCCACCAGTGCTGAAAACTGAAGTCTCTTCCTCCAGCTTCCGGGGGCATGGCTTCCGGAGTTCAAGCAAATTCGCTGGGGGTTCTCAGGCCTAAGCTCTACAAACTTAGGGTCTGAGGGAGACAAACAGGGAGAGTGTTCCCAGGCGTTCATGAAAACAGGGCTCCTAGGAGCAGCAGACCTGGCATGTAGCCAGTATTGTGGTGAGTGTCACAGGTGAGTGGGGCCTGGCTTGAGGAAACACAAAAGAAGGCCCTAGGCACTCAGGATTGGACACCCACCCAGTCTGGGAGGAAGAGCTGCTGCACAGTGATTGGTTCCCACTTATTGAAAGGAGAAGCTTGGCCCAGTGGGCACAGCTCCACCTACTGGAAAAGAAGTTTATTGCAATCTATGACTGCATTTATTGTTATTATTATTATTTTAATTTGTTTTTTTTGTTTTTGTTTTGTTTTTTTTTGGTTTTCTTTTATTTTCATTTTTTTGTTGCTGTTCTTTAACTTTTAAAAAATGTTTTAATTTTTTTTATTTTATTTTATTTTTTTTTTTTCCGGTTCATGATGACCATCTGAGAACACAAATTTATTGCTTTTATTTTCCAAAATCCTCATAAAAGAACTTAAACACTATAAAAATAATCACACGGTATTACCATAAAACAACAAATGAAAGGGAAAAAAACGTATTGGATCTCACCATTATGTATACACACAACACACACCTGCACAATCCCCCCAAACTAAAAGTAAATAGCGGAAAGATCAGTAGAGTGGAGGGAAGGGAACAGAAAGAGGGAGGAAAGGAGAAAAAGAGGAAGTACTGGGGACTGAATTAGAGCAAATTATATTTCATGCTTTTATAATTATGCCAAAATGAATCTTAATGTTATGTATAATCTTAATGTTATGTATAAAAAGAACCAATTAAAAAAGAAATATGATAGTATACCAGTGCTGTGTAGAGCCAATAAAAAAATACCTATACATAAACTAAGAAAAATGTGAATTTTAAGAATAAACTGGAGTGGGCTAGAGTTGTGGCTCAGTGGTAGAGCACTTGTCTAGCATGTGTGAGGCACTGGTTGGATTCTCAGCACTGCATATAAATTAATTAATTAAATAAGGATCCATCAACAACTAAAAAAACTAGTAAAAAAGAATAAATTATAAAAAATAAATGAAAGTGTGTAGAAAATGTCATTTGAAGTAAAAATACAAAATCAGCTCTAAGTTGTTTGCAACACAAACACACAAGTTAAGTGGTGTTTGAAAATACAGGGAGCAAAAGCTATTGTATAAAATTTTTATTGATAATTCCAGAACATCTATTATTAATATCAATGTAAAATATGTATTTTAAGTGAAAGAACCTTTAATAAGACAGCAATTGTGTTAATTAATTAAAGAATCTAAAAATTAGATGAAAATATGATTTGTTTTTATTCAATGAAGCAAGATTAAATGTTTGAAATATGATTTTAAGGAGAAATATAGGCACCACAATAAGTTTTAGGAATTTTGTGGATATAAAGATAATTAACTTAGGACAACTTACTATGATAAATGAGTTTACTTTAATAGAAAAATAGAATTTGCTCTCTGGAAACTGGGCACCCCTAATCCCCAAATCCCAAATCCAAAATGCCAAATCTAACGTGTTTTAGTACTGGAATGTGACAAGTGAAAAGTTTCCTACTTGGCTTCATTTGACAGGTTACAGTCAAAATGCAGGTATACTAAAAATGTTGTATGAAATTTCCTCCAGGCTATGGGTCTAAGGCATGTATGAAATATAAATGAATTTCCTATTTACACTTGAGTCTTATCCCCAAGATTATGTGTGTATAAATATTCCTTAATTCCAAAAAAAATCCAAAATCTGAAATGCTTCTTGTTCTAAGCATTTTTGATAAACAATACTTAACCTATATACAATTGTTTCCCCCACAACAAATAAACAAATTTAATAAGGTTAAAAACTTTCCAAAAATAAAATTTAAACATACTACAAAGCAAATAAATAACACATGAAATAATAAATTTTTTGGTGACTTAACAACTGGAAACTGTTTCATTTAACTTGCCCCTGGATCATAGATAAACTTCAAAATTATTTTCTTTTTTTTTTTAAATGGCAAAATAATTTTATTTTATTTTATTTTTTTATTGGTTGTTCAAAACCCTACAAAGCTCTTGACATATCATATTTCATACATTAGCATACATTAGCTTCAAGTGAGTTATGAACTCCCTTTTTTAAACCAAGTAGAGATTGCAGAATCACATGGGTTACACATCCACATTTTTACATAATACCATACTAGTAACTGTTGTATTCTGCTGCCTTTCCTTTCCTCTACAATCCCCCCTCCCCTCCCCTATTTTGTTATTATTATTTTTTAAAATTTTAATTTTAATTTTATATTATCATTATCATTTAAAAAAATCATTTTCATTCTTTATTTTCTATTTTTTCTATTGTATTTCATTTCTTTTCAATTTTCTTATTTCCCATTCCTTGCATTCTACCTGCCTACTCTCATTCTCTTTAGTGACTTTTTCCCTTCCCTTCTAAAATCTTTCCTCCCAAGCATCAAATAAATTTATAAGAGTAAACAGTATCTCAGCAGTCAAACAGAACAAGAAGTAACATGAGCAGCATAAACAAGCAAGGAAGAAAAGGAGAACAAACAATGAAGAACACCCTAAATATTCAGGAGGACCAAGATTCATCAGAAAAGTGGTCATATAAAGAACTCAAGGAATACCTTAGACAGATGGAATGGAAACTTAAAGAAGATACGAGACAGAAAATCCAAACAGTAAAAGAAAACATTGAAAATGAATTATATAAATATATAAAAGAAAAAGTTAAGCATCTTTATCAGTGGATAGAGATTATAAAAAAAAATCAAACAATAATTCTAGAAATGAAGGAAATGATAAACCAAATTAAGAACTCCATTGAGAGTATCACTAACAGAGTGGAGCAAGTAGAAGCCAGAACGTCAGATAATGAAGACAAAATATATCATCTTGAAACGAGTCCAGCCAACTCAGAAAGGCTGGCAAAAAAATCACAAGAAAAACATCCAAGAGATTTGGGATAACATAAATAAAACCACACTTACGAGTCATCAGGATAGAGGAAGGTACAGAGACTCAAACCAAGGGAATGAGAAAACTGCTGAATGAAATAATTACAGAAAACTTTCCAGAAATAAAAAAGGAAATGGATATACAAATTGTAGATGCATACAGGACAAGAGCACACAAAATCACAGTAGACGAATGCCAAGACACATTGTTATGAAGATATCCAATATACAGAACAAAGAGAAAATAATAAATCTACAAGAGAATGGAGGCAGAATACATTCAGTGGTAAACCAATAAAGTTAACAACGGATATTTGATCACAGATGATGAAAGCGAGAAGATCCTGGAAAAACGTATTTCAAACACTGAAAGACAATGGATGCCAACCAAGAATTATGTATCCAGCATAATTAACCATCAGGTACGACAATAAAATAAGAATCTTTCATGATAAACAAAAGCTAAAAGAATTTGAAGCCAGAAAACAAGCTTTACAAAGCGTCTTGAGCAAAACACTACACAAGAAAGAAATGAAAAACAACAACCAAAACCATCAGTGAGAAGTACCTTGGTAATGACAGAGGCAGGGTGAAAGCTTATCATGGAGAAACAAACTAAATTTAAAAAAAGATAAATAATCAAACATGGCTGGCAGTACAAACCATACATCAATAGTAACTCTGAATGTAAATGGCTTCAACTCTCCAATAAAGCGACATAGGCTGGTAACTTGGATAAATAAACAAATCCAACTATATGTTGCCTCCTGGAGACACATCTGAAATGCAAAGACACACAGGCTGAAGGTGAAAGGTTGGGAAAAAATATACCATGCACACTTATCCTCATAAGCAAGCAGGGGTAGACATCCTCATATCAAATAAAATTGACTTCAAGACTAAGTTAATCAAAAGGGATAAGGAAGGACATTATATACTGTTAAAAGGAACCATTCACCAACAAGACATAACAATTATCAATATTTATGCACTAAATAATGGTGCTACGATGTTCATGAAACAAATTCTCCTCAAGCTCCAAAATGAAATAGACCTCAACACAATAATTATGGGTGACTTCAACACACATCTATCACCATTGGACAGATCCTCCAAACAAAAGTTGAATAAAGAAAGTATAGAACTCAATATCACAATCAATAACCAACATGTAACTGACATATATAGAATATATCAACCATCATCAAGTGGATATACTTTTTTCTCAGCAGCACATGGATCCTTCTCAAAAAAATACCATATATGATGCCATAGGGCAACCCTCAGTAAATATAAAGGTGTGGAGATAATAACATGCATTTTATCTGATCATAATGGAATGAAACTGGAAATCAATGATAAAAGAAGGAAGGAAAAATTCTACATCACATGGAAAATGAACAATATGTTACTGAATGATCAATGGGTTACAGAAGACAAAAAGGAGGAAATCAAAAAATTCCTAGAGATAAATGTAATTATAGACACAACATATCGGAATCTATGGGACACAATGAAAGCAGTTTTAAGAGGGAAATTCATCGCCTGGAGGTCATTCCTGAAAAAAAAGGAAAAACCAACAAATAAGTGAGCTCACACTTCATCTCAAAGCCCTAGAAAAGGAAGAGCAAAACAACAGCAAATTTAGCAGAAGGCAAGAAATTATTAAAATCAGAGTGGAAATCAACGAAATTGAAACAAAAGAAACTATTGAAAAAATTAACAAAACTAAAAGTTGGTTCTTCGAAAAAATAAATAAGATCAACAGACCCTTAGCCATGCTAAAGACGAAAAGAAGAGAAAGAACTCAAATTACTAACATATGGAATGAAAAAGGCAACATCACAACAGATGCTACAGAAATACAGAAGACAATTAGAAATTATTTTGAAAACCATTATTCCAATAAAATAGAAAATAGTGAAGACATCGATAAATTTCTTAAGTCATATGATTTGCCCAAACCGAATCAGGAGGATACACACAATTTAAACAGACCAATATCAATGGATGAAATAGAAGAAGCAATCAAAAGACTACCAACCAAGGAACGGATGGCTATACAGCGGAGTTTTACAAAACCTTTAAAGAAGAATTAATACCAATACTTTTCAAGTTATTTCAGGAAATAGAAAAAGAGGGAGCTCTGCCAAATTCATTTAATGAGGCCAACATCACCCTAATTCCAAAACCAGAAAAAGACACCTCAAAGAAAGAGAACTACTGACAAATATATCTGATTAACCTAGATGCAAGAATCCTCAATAAAAATCTGCCTAATCGAATACAAAGGCACATCAAAAAAATTGTTCACCAGGATCAAGTAGGATTCATCCCTGGTATGCAACGATGGTTCAATATACGAAAATCAATAAATGTTATTCATCACATCAATAGACTTAAAGATAAGAACCATATGATCATCTCGATAGATGCAGAAAAAGCATTTGACAAAGTACAGCATCCCTTTATGTTCAAAACATTAGAAAAATAGGGATAACAGGAACTAACCTCGACATTGTAAAAGCTATCTATGCTAAGTCTCAGGCTAGCATCATTATGAATGGAGAAAAATTGAAGGCATTCCCTCTAAAATCTGGAACAAGACAGGGATGCCCTCTGTCACCACTTCTATTCAATATAGTTCTCAAAACACTGGCCAGAGCAATTAGACAGACGAAAGAAATCAAAGGCATAAAAATAGGAAAATAAGAACGAAAATTATCACTATTTCCTGGTGACATGATTCTATACATAGAAGACCCAAAAGGGTCTACAAAAGAACTACTAGAACTAATAAATGAATTCAGCAAAGTGGCAGGATATACAATCAAAACGCATAAATCAAAGGCATTTCTGTATATCAGCGACAAACCTCCTGAAACAGAAATGAGGAAAAACACTCCATTCACAATACCCTCAAAAAAATTAAATACTTGAAAATCAACCAAACAAAAAAGGTGAAAGACTTATACAATGAAAACTACAGAACCCTAAAAAGAGAAGTAGAAGAAGATCTTAGAAGATGGAAAAATATACCCTGGTCCTGGATAGGCAGAACTAACATCATCAAAATGGCGAAATTACCAAAAGTTTTCTATAGGTTCAATGCAATGCCAATCAAAATCCCAATGGCATTTCTTGTAGAAATAGATCAAGCAATCATGGAATTCTTATGGAAAAATATAAGACCCAGAATAGCAAAAGCAATTCTAGCAGAAAGTGTGAATCAGGCGGTATAGCGATACCGGACTTAAAACTATACTACAGAGCAATATTAACAAAAACAGCATGGCACTGGTACCAAAACTGGCAGGTTGACCAATGGTACAGAATAGAGGACACAAAGACTAATTCACAAAGCTACAACTATGCTATATTTGATAAAGGAACTAAAAGCATGCAATGGAGGAAATATAGCATCTTCAACAAATGGTGTTGTAAAAAATGGAAATCCATATGCAACAAAATGAAACCGAATCCCCTCCTCTTGCCATGCACAAAAGTTAACTCAAAGTGGATCAAGGAGCTAGATATCAAATAAGAGACTCTGCATCTGATACAAGAAAAAGTTGGCTCCGATCTACATAATGTGGGGCCGGGCTCCAAATTCCTTAACAGGACACCCATAGCAGAAGAGTTAATAACAAGAATCATCAAATGGGACTTACTTAAACTGAAAAGTTTTTTCTCAGCAGGATAAAAAATGAGAGAGGTAAATAGGGAGCCTAAATTATGGGAACAAATTTTTACTCCTTACACTTCAGATAGAGCCCTAATATCCAGAGTATACCAAGAACTCAAAAAATTAGACAATAAGATGATAAATAACCCAATCAAAAAATGGGCCATGGACCTGAACCGACACTACTCAGAGGAGGACATACAATCAATCAGTAAGTAAATGAAAAAATGCTCACCATCTCTAGCAGTCAGAGAAATGCAAATTAAAATCACCCTAAGAAACCATCCTACTCTAGTAAGATTGGCAGCCATTATGAAGTCAAACAACAAGTGCTGGCGAGGATGTGGAGAATAGGGTACTCTTGTACATTGCTGGTGGGACTGCAAACTGTTGTGGCAAATTTGAAAAGCAGTATGGAGAATCCTGGGAAAGCTGGGAATGGAACCACCATTTGACCCAGCTATTGCCCTTCTCAGACTATTCCCTGAAGACCTTAAAAGAGCATATTACAGGGATACTGCCACATTGATGTTCATAGCAGCACCATTCAAAATTGCTAGACTGTGGAACCAACCCAGATGCTCTTCAGTAGATGAATGGATAAAAAAATGTGGCATTTATACACCATTGAGTATTATGCATCATTAAAAAATGACAAAATCATTGAATTTGCAGGGAAATGGATGGCACTAGAGCAGATTATGCTTAGTGAAGCTAGCCAAACCCTAAAAAACAAATAAAAATGTCTTCTTTGATATAATGAGAGCAACTAATAACAGAGCAGGGAGGAAGAGCAGGAAGAAAAGATCAACATTAAACAGAGACATGAGGTGGGGGTCGGAAAGAGAGAGATAAAGGAAATTGCATGGTAATGGAGGGAGACCCTCATTGTTACACAAAATTACATATAAGAGGTTGTCAGGGGAATGGGAAAATTAACAAAGATATAAATGTATTAAAGTAGATGGGGTAGAGAGAGAAGATGGGAGGGGAGTGGGGATACTAGAGGATAGAAAATGTAGCAGAATACAACAGTTACTAATAGGGCATTATAAAAATGCAGATGTGTAACACATATGATTCTGCAATCCGTATTTGGGATAAAAATGGGAGTTCATAACCCACTTGAATCTAATGTATGAAATATAATATGTCAAGAGCTTTGTAATGTTTTGAACACCCAATTAAAAAAATAAAAATAATAATATGAAATAAAATAATTGAAAAAAAAACACATGGAGAAATATTTCACTCTCTTCCAGAACAATGCCTTGACATTACCCTCGCCCCAAGTAATACATCATTAGAGGAGAAGAGTTAGAAAATCTGGGAATACATAGCTGGAATTTAATATGCTCAAAAGTTCACAACATTGGAGGTGGTAGAGTAGTTTACTAAAGTAAGGGACAGGGTAAACACTCCACAAATATGGAGCTCTGCTGGCCTAAAGACTTCTTCAGAAACTGCCACTGAGGTTGGGCACTTGAAATATATGTTGTTGTCAGGAGCTTTAGATTCCTTTGTAATGAGAGCATCAAAGCTGGGTCTGCATCTATGTGACCTGGAGGACATGGTTTCTTATGTTCCAATGAACATGAGTCAGCAGTGCTGAATTCAATCTTTGTAGGTAAACTGTGGTCACTGGGGGCTAAGTGTCTCCCCGTGTGGACTGGGAAGCCATTTGTTCATCCTCCACATTTTGTGGTGTTTCTTGCTGCTGCACTGGTAGTTTGGTATTTGCTTCACAAAATACAAGGAGTCCACCTGGGACAAAGTGTTGGAGGGAGTTTCTCACGTGTGGTGGGTCAGGGTCTGCAGGAGAATGCACCCACCAAGGTTCTATCTCAAATAGCTTGCCTCTTGACCATAGCAACGTGATTCTGAACATTGCCCTAAAACCTCTACAAATAAAAATACGCCTTTACATATAAGGGTCTGCTCGCTGCACCATGTCAGTCACAAGCAATTTAGAAGCCAATGGAAGATCCACATGGCTCCACCACAGATGATTTATCACACACCTGCCGACTGCAGCTCTATGCCCACTACTCAGCAGGCTCCAAATTACTGGCATCTCTGCTCTACACCATTTTCTGGAAACCCAGTCCATCAGGCACTGTCTGGTATACTCATAGTCAGCAACAGGATATCCAAAGGTTCTCCAGTGCCACCTGGTCATGGAAATTTAAAAAAATTTCACGGTATTTATCTAGCCATTTTTCAAGGATGAAGTTGAAGGCACTGTGGGTTTCACTTCATTCAGGAACCATTAAATGGTGAGGATGCTCATTTCAATGAAAGCTCTGGAGAACTCTCATAAGCATGGCTTCCTAAAGAGTGGCCAATGATCACATGATGCTAGGCACATTGAGGTCTACAATGTGAGGTCCATGTGTGTTTTGACTCTCAACTATGGCTGCCAAGTCTTTCAGAATAAAATTATGTGATACCCTGGCTGAGATTCCAAGTGCTCTGTGCAAAGCCAACCTGGGCCTAGATCTCAGTTTCCAAGGGCAAATCTCATGCATGGCCTCCTAAAATCCCAACTCAATTCATGGCAATACTTCTCTGAGGTCAGTACCTCAACTCAGTATCTAAGGGGAATCACACCAGAGTTCAAGCCCAGGTGGACCCAGTCGTCACTTCCAACCACCACCCAAATGACCACAATTAAAACCAAAACACTCCCACATGACCCACATTTTCTTCCATATAGACACTCATCATAACTTCTGGCTGGAGGTTTCCATAAGGGGCTCCGCCCAAGCCAGTGTCAAAAATAAGCTTCCGTGCCCCTTAATTTGACTAAACTGAGGGTGGCTGTACACACTTCCTGTGAACAAGATGTGATCAAATAGGCCTGCCATTAATACTGCTCCGCTTCTCCAATTTGAGGACTACTGACTGTGGGTTTTAGATTCTTTATGTGAACTGGAGTCATGATAAAACCCAAGCACCTATGGGATAGAATCTGCAGGGCTTTGAGGAACTCATTTGAGACAAAGGATCCCTATTCTCACTTGATGGAGGTCACGAACCTTACAGAGGAAGACGAGAGACTTCATCCACAATGACTGCTCTTTTTGCCACTTTGGTTTTGGATGTACACATGGAATCTTTCTTTAGATCCATCAGGAGATGAGAAACTAAGCAACAGCCTCACACAGGGCCAATGGTCTGAATGAGACACATCTTTTTCAAAGCAATTAAGCAAAGAGCCACAGGTGATGCCCATTCATTTCCATTTGAAAACTGTTTTCTTCAGGCTTCACAAAGGGGTGGCCTAAGGCAAAGACCTTCCTGACATTTAGGGCAACAGAACAATAGGTAACAAAAAGGCCCAAAGCAGGGTTTCTCCACTGAGTCTTTAATGGTCATAGTGATTTCTGAGTTTTCTGTGATGCTCGCCATTCCCTTCAGCTATCCAGTACATGGCCATGTCACAGAGCTTGGAGGTGGTATATATCTTGCACAAAAAACCATGAGCCTATTCTAGAGAGTGGCCAGAATTCAGGAAGAAAAGTGGAACTTAGGAAGATAGCAGGTGTAGCCAATTGATAAGGCAAGCCGCAGTCCATTCATAAATTGTGCAGGATGAATTCTGGGAAGCTTTCTACTAAACAGGACATATCCATTGATCCAATATCTTTTCTAATGTCTACAACCATAGATAACAGTGGGATACACAGACATAGAAAGACTTGCCTTGCCAAACGACTTACTAGAAACAGTTCACTCCAAACCAAACAAACCGACTTCCCTGCCTATTTTCAGAACATGAGACAAAACCACAAAACCACAACCAAACCTACAAAGGCACCTCCTTCTGCCAAGTAGGTCTTTGACTATCTTGAGTGTCCTCTGACTTATGGGCCATACTATGTTCCCCCGAAATGGCCACTCCTGTCTCAGATTTGGACTCCATGGCCAACTCTATTTAATTGTCAGGAGCCAGCTGTGAGCCACTACCTGTTTTCTCAGGAAAGGCCCCTCTTCAGAGATTTCCTGCCATTTGGCCATCCTCACATGAGTAGGTACCAAGAAAGACTGACTCTGTCCTTGGTAAATTCAAACAAATGAGACCACTCGGACTGGAACTGGCCCTGGCTTTTTTGCCTGAATTCCTGGATCCCAAGATCAGAGAGTTCCATCACCAAGGAAGTGAGGTGAGGTCACTTCTTTCAGAAATTGAAAAATCTGTGGAAAGCAACCCTGGGCCTAGATCTCAGTTCCAAGGGTGACTCTTATGCGTGGCCTCCTAAAATCCCAACAAAATTCAATGCAATACTTCTCTAAGGTCAGTTCCACAACTCAGTCTCTAAGGGGAATCACACCAGAGTTCATGCCCAGGTGGACCCAGTCATTTCTTCCAACCGCCACACAAATGACCAAAATTAAAACGAAAAGACTCCCACATGGCCCTCATCTTCTTACATATTGTCATTCATCATAATGTCTGGCTGAAGATTTTCATGAGGGGCGAAGCCCAAGAAAGTGTCCAAAATAAGCTCACTTGCCCCTCATTTGCCTAAAGTCAGGGTGGCCTGGACACCCTTCCTGTGAACCAGGAGTGATCAAATAAGCCTGTCATTAATAATGCTCTGTTTCTCCAATTTGAGGCCTACTAATTTTAAGGTATATATTCTTTGTGATTTGGAGTCATGCGAAACCCCAAGCACCTCTGCAGGGCTTTGAGGAACTCTTTTGACCCAAAGAATCCATTTTCTCACTTGACAGAGGTCAGGAACCTAACAGAGGAAGGCAAGAGACTTCATCCACAATGACTGATATTTTTGCCATTATGGTTTTTGATGCACACATGGGATCATTCTTTGATCCATCAGGTGCTGAGAATGTAAGACACAGCCACACACAGGCCAAGAGGCTAACTCAGCCACATCCCTTTCCAAAGCAATTAAGCAAAGAGCCACAGGTGATGCCCATTCATTTCCATTTGAAAACTCTTTCTTCAGGCTTCACAAAGGGGTGGCCTGAGACCAAGTCTTTCCTGACATTCAGTGCAACAGAACAATAGGTAAGCAAAAGGCCCAAAGCGGGGTTTTTCCACTGAGATATTTCTGTTCACACTGATATCTGAGTTTTCTGAAAGGCTGGCCATTCTCTTCCGCTATCCAGTACATGGCCATGTCACAGAGCTTGTAGTGGTGCATATCTTGAACACAAAACCATGAGCCTATTCTGGAGAGTGGCCAGAATTCAGGAAGAAAACAGGAACTTAGGAAGATAAAATGTGTTGCCTCTCGATAAGACAAGCTGCAGTCCATTCATAAATTGGGCAGGATGAATTATGGGAAGATTTATAGTAGACTGGACGCATCCATTAATGCATTCTCTTTTCTAATGTCTACAACAATGGACACAGTGGGATACACAGACATAGAAACACTCGCCTGGTCAAACGACTTACTAAAAACAATCCACTCCAAACCAAACAAACCAACTTTCCTACCTGTTCTCAGAACATGGCCTGACCTCTCTCAGATCTGGTTTCCTTGTCCAACTCTGTGAAGTTGTCAAGAAAAAGGGGTGAGCCACTACCTGCTTCTTCTGGAAAGGTCCCTCTTCAGAGCTCTCCTGGCATTTGGCCATCCTCACATCGGTAGGTACCAAGAAAGACTGACTCTGTCCTTGGTAAATCCAAACAAGTGAGTCCACTGGGACTGGGGCTGCCTCGGGGTGCCTGGATTCTTGGATACAAAGTTCAGAGAGTTCCATCACCAAGGAAATGAGGTATATCACTTTCTTTGGAACTGAATGAGGTCACTACCTTGGCAACCACTTTGTCCTAACAGTTGCTTCCAAGTGTCCCATGAGATGGAGGCTGCCCCTACTTCCTGTGACACTTTCACAAGGTAGAATGGTATGTCAACCATAGGCACCCAGCAGCAGCTCTCCACACAGGCCTGGTTTGGTCCATCTTCTCTACAATAAAAAGAGAGAGGCTGATTCAGACACATCCCTTCATCCTGACCAGGTTGTTTGCCATGGAAGATGACTTTTGCTCTCTCAGGTCCTTCATAGCTGCCTACATCTTCTCCAGGTATCATTTCTGAATGGACCTTTGAGGTTCTCAGCAGGTGGAATGTCCCCTACTTTCCTGTATTGTAAGAACGACTCTATCCCTGCTCTTCTGTAAAATGAGATTGAGGAAACAATGTATGTTTAGGCTTAATAACAGGTTCGATTTTGGTTAGCAATAATTCTGTGTGATAAATAATGGTATTGGGAACCTGCGATATTTACAAGAATATCGAGGTGAAATATAAGTATGAAAACAGAAATCTAGGTATGATTTGAAGCCCAGAAGGGCATTGGGCCCTTAATTGGGATATTTAGTTTTGAATTATATTCTGCAAAGATGTCTCAGACAATTTGATATACAATGGCATAGGACCTTGTACCTTGGATGTTTGAATGTAGAAGAGAACATCCAATCCAAAGGGATAGTCAGTAGAATTAGGAAGATAGTCGGTAGGTTTAGGAAGAAGAGTGAGTGTAGGATTGGGACTAAAAATTCTTTAGCTATAGGGTTTCGGATAGAGAGTGAATGTAAATGTCAGCACATATGAAGAGTCTGTCACTATGATGAAATTGGGAAAATATGTAGAAAAGCAGATATCAATAGAGACATTATGAAATCAGGCAAAGTATTAAGTGAGTGATAGGGGTAGACATTTTCACCAGGGTTGAGTTTGAATATATAATCTTAGGAAGAAACAAATATGTAGTAACCAGTAGGTTTGACATTTGAGAGCATTAGGCAACCTGGACAAGGATGTTTTTAGTAATCCATGATCGCTTTCCATTTAGTCTTTGGTACAATCATAAGTGTGACCTTTACATTTTTTGTCCAGAATATTACTGTGATAAAATCTATATGTAGATCAGGTGACATGAGTATTTCTACTACCACTTCTGGGAGCAATATACTGAAGACGTAAAATTTGTATTGGGGGTACAATGAGGTGCACCCTGTGTCCATGAATATAGAGATTAAGCATGAATACACCATACTGTGAATAAATAATATAACTGGTTCCAACTTTAAATAATGGATTGAATTGATATCTGAAAATATACAATAAATCTTATATTGATATATATTCATTCATTCCAACCAGTTATACATCTAATGGTAATATTAGTGTTTTGATTTATCATGAAGAGTGTGTGAAGTTTGCTTCAAAAGTGATTATGGAAATCGAAAATAATGTGTTCGGAAAGAATTCTCATGCAAAGACCAGTCAAGAATTATGGAGGAATACATGTGTTTTGAAGCAGGAAGTGATTGAAAGTGAAACAAATGCCTATAAATTTGCTAAATTTTTTATGAATTATATATCCTATGATGTGCATAAACTGATGAAATTGTAATGTACCAGTTTTGAATAAAAATTAACGTAAAAATACACATCATGTCCCATTGGAATCTACTTGCATTGATGTTAAACTTGGTTAGTTACTGTAGAAATATTAGGATTCGCGTGCCTCATTCACTGAAGTTAGTTTTCTTTTTTTTTTAATTTTTTATGGTTTTTCTAAACATTATTTATTTCTTGATATATCATATGTCACACTTTGATTCAAGTGGGTTATGAACTCCCATTTTTACCCCGTATACAGATTGCAGAATCACATCAGTTACACATCAATTGATTGACACATTGCCATACTAGTGTCTATTGTATTCTGCTGCCTTTCCTATCCTCTACTATCCCTCCTCCCCTCCGCTCTCTTCCCCTCTCCTCTCTCTACCCCCTCTACTGTAATAAATTTCTCCCTTTTGTATTATTTTTCCCTTTCCCCTCACATCCTCTTTTATGTAGTTTTGTATAACCCTGAGGGTCTACTTCCATTTCCATGCAATTTCCCTTCTCTCTCCCTTTCTCTCCCACCTCTCATCCCTATTTAATATTAATCTTCTTCTCATGCTCTTCATCCCTACTCTGTTCGTAGTTACTCTCCTTTTATCAAAGAAGGCATTTGGCATTTGTTTTTTAGGGATTGGCTATCTTCACTTTGAATAATCTGCTCTAATGCCATCTATTTTCCTGCAAATTCTATGATTTTGTCATTTTTTAAAGCAGAGTAATACTCCATTGTGTATAAGTGCCACATTTTTTTATCCATTCTTCTATTGAACAGCATCTAGGTTGGTTCCACAGTCTTGCTATTGTGAATTGTGCTGCTATGAACATCAATGTAGCAGTGTCCCTGTAGCATGCTCTTTTAGGGTCTTTAGGGAATAGACCGAGAAGAGGAATAGCTGGGTCAAATGGTAGTTCCATTCACAGCTTTCCAAGAAATCTCCATAATGCTTTCCAAATTGGCTCTACCAATTAGCAGTGCCTCCAATAATGTACAAGTGTACCTGTTTCTCCACATCCTCACCAGCACTTGTTGTTGTTTGACTTCATAATGGCTGCCAATCTTACTGGAATGAGATGGTATCTTAGGGTGGTTTTGATTTGCATTTCTCTGACTGCTGGGGATGGTGAGCATTTTTTCATGTACTTGTTTTTTGATTGTATGTACTTCTCTGAGAAGTGTCTGTTCTTGTTCTTGGCCCATTTGTTTATTGGGTTATTTGTTATCTTATTGTCTATTTTTTTGAGTTCTTTGTATACTCTGAATATTAGGGCTCTATCTGAAGTGTGAGGAGTAAAGATTTGTTCCCAGGATTTAGGCTCCCTATTTACCTCTCTTATTGTTCCTTTTGCTGATAAAAAACTTTTTAGTTTGATATATTTGTTGATTCTAGTTATTAACTCTTGTGCTATGGGTGTCCTATTCAGGAATTTGGAGGCCGACCCCACAGTATGTAGATCGTAGCCAACTTTTTCTTCTATCAGACGCCATGTCTCTGATTTGATATCAAGCTCCTTGATCCATTTTGAGTTAACTTTTGTGCATGGCGAGAGAAAGGGATTCAGTTTCATTTTGTTACATATGGATTCCAAGTTTTCCCAGCACCATTTTTTGCAGATGCTATTTTCCTTCATTGCATGCTTTTAGCCCCTCCATCAAATATAAGATAGTTGTAGTTTCCTGGCTTGGTTTCTGTGTCCTCTATTCTGAACCATTGGTCCACCCGCCTGTTTTGGTACCAGTACCATGGTATTTTTGTTACTATTTTTCTGTAGTATAGTTTGAAGTCTGGTATCGCTATGCCGCCTGATTCACACTTCCTGCTTAGTGTTGTTTTTGTTATTCTGTGTCTTTTATTTTTCCATATGAATTTCATGATTGCTTTCTCTATTTCTAGAAAAAATTCCGTTTGGATTTTGATTGGCATTGCATTAAACCTATTGAGAACTTTTGGTAATATCACCATTTTGATGATATTAGTTCTGCCTATCCATGAACAGGATATATTTTTACATCTTCTAAGATCTTCTTCTATTTCTCTCTTTAGGGTTCTGTAGTTTTCATTGTATAAGACTTTCACATCTTTTGTTAGGTTGATTCCTAATTATTATTATTTTTTTTTAGGATATTGTGTATGGAGTGGTTGTCCTCATTTCTATTTCAGAGGATTTGTCGCTGATATGCAGGAATGCCTTTGATTTATGCATGTTGATTTTATATCCTGCCACTTTGCTGAATTCATTTATTAGCTCTATTAGTTTCTTTGTAGACCCTTTTGGGACTGCTAGACATAGAATCATGTGATCTGATAATTTAAGTTCTTCTTTTCCAATTTTTACGCCTTTTATTTCTTTCGTCTGTCTAAATGCTCTGGCTAGTGTTTCGAGAACAATGTTGAACAGAAGTGGTGAGAGAGGGCATCCCTGTCTTGTTCCAGATTTTAGAGAGAATACCTTCAATTTTTCTCCATTCAGAATGATGCTAGCCTGAGGCTTAGCATAGATTGCTTTTACAATATTGAGGTATGTTCCTCTTATCACTAGTTTTTCTAGAGTGTTGAACATAACAGAATGCTGTAGTTTACTGAATGCTTTTTTTGCATCTACTGAGATGATCATATGGTTCTTATTTTTAAGTCTATTGATGTGGTGAATAACATTTATTGATTTCCGTATATTGAACCAGCCTTGCATCACACGGATGAATCCTACTTGATCAGGATTCACAATTTTTTTGATATGTTTTTGTATCCAATTCGCCAGAATTTTATTGAGGATTTTTTCATGTAGGTTCATTAGAGATATTGGTCTGTAGTTTTCTTTCTTTGAAGTGTCTTTGTCTGGTGTAAGAATCAGGGTGATCTTGGCCTCGTAGAATGAATTTGGAAGATCTCCCTCTTTTTCAATTTCCTGAAACACCTTGAAAAATATTGGTATTTGTTCCTCTTTAAAGGTTTTGTTAAACTCTGCTGTATACCCATACGGTCCTGGGCTTTTCTAAGTTGGTAGTGGATTGATGGTTTCTTCTATTTCCTCAATTGATATTGGTCTGTTTATGTTGTCTATATCCTCCTGACTCAATATGGGCAGATCATATGACTTAAGAAATTTATCGATGCCTTCACTGTCTTCTATTTGTTTGGAGTATAAGGATTAAAAATAATTTCTGATTATCTTCTGTATTTCAGAAATATCTGTTGTGATATTTTCTTTTTTAATCCCTTATGCTAGTAATTTGAGTTCTCTCTTCTTCTCTTTCATAGCATGGCTAAGGGTCTGTCAATTTTATTTATTTTTTCAAAGAACCAACTTCTACTTTTGTCAAGTTTTTTCAATTGTTTCTTTTGTTTCAATTTCATTAATTTCAGCTTTGATTTTAATTATTTCTTGCCTTCTACTTCTTTTGCTGTTTCTTTCGTCTTCTTTTTCTAGGATTTTGAGATGAAGTATGAGATCATTTATTTGTTGGTTGTTTCTTTTTTTAAGGAATGAACTCCAAGCAATGAATTTTCCTGTTAGAACTGCTTTCAATGTGTCCCATAGATTCCGATATGTTGTGTCTGTTTTTTCATTTATCTCTAAGAATTTTTAAATTTCCTCCTTGATGTCTTCTATAACACATTGATCACTCAGTAACCTATTGTTCATTCTCCAAGTGATGCATGATTTTTCCTTCCTTCTTTTATCATTGATTTTTAGTTTCATTCCATTATGATCAGATAATATGCATGGTATTATCTGTACTCCTTTATATTGTCTAAGAGTTTCCCTGTGACATAATATATGATCATTTTTTAGAAGGATACATGTGCTGCTGAGAAAAAAGGTAACTGTTTGATGTTGGGTGTTATATTCTACATATCTCAAATAAGTCTAGGTTATTAATTGTGTTATTGAGTTCTATAGTTTCCTTATTCCTTATTCCTTGTTTGGAAGATCTGTCCAGTGGTGAGAGAGGTGTGTTCATGTCTCCCATGATTACTGTATTGTGGTGTATTAGACTCTTGAACTTGAGAAGAGTTTGTTTGATGAACATAGCTGCACCATTGTTTGGGGCATATATATTAATGATTGCTGTCTCTTGTTGGTGTATGGTTCCCTTGAGCAGTATGTAGTGTCTCTCTTTATCCCTTTTGATTAACTTTGGCTCAAAATCTATTTTATTTGATATGAGTATGGACTCTCCTGCTTGTTTCCGAAGTCCATATGAGTGATATGATTTTTCCCAAACTTTCACCGTCAGTCTATGTATGCATTTTCCTATCAAATGCATCTCCTGTAGGCAGCATATTGTTGGGTCTTGTTTTTTGTTCAACTCTACTGGCCAGTGTGTCTTCATTGGTGAATTTAAGCCATTAACATTTAGGGTTATTATTGAGATATGGGTTGTTCTTCCAGCCATATTTGTTTATTTATGTTACTAAACATGGTTTGTTTTCCTCTTTGATTATTTTCCCCCCTTTAATGTCCTACCTCCCACTGTTGGTTTTCATTGTTATTTTCCATTTCCTCTTCCTGCAATGTTTTGCCGAGGATGTTTTGAAGAGATGGTTTTCTAGCTGCAAATTCTTTTCACTTTTGTTTATCGAGGAAGGTTTTAATTTCATCTTCCATACTGAAGCTTAATTTCGCTAGATACACAATTCTTGGTTGGAACCCATTTTCTTTCAGTGTTTGAAATATGTTATTCCAGGATCTTCTAGCTTTCAGAGTCTGTGTTGAAAGATCAGCTGTTATCCTGATTGGTTTACCCTTAAACGTAATCTGCTTCCTTTCTCTTGTAGCTTTTAAAATTCTCTCTTTTTTCTGTTTGTTGGGCATCTTCATTATAATGTGTCTAGTTGTGGCTCTCTTATGATTTTGCACATTCGGCGTTCTGTAGGCTTCTAGGACTTGGGATTCTGTTTTATTTATCAAGTCTGGGAAGTTTTCTCGTATTATTTCATTGAATAGGTTGCTCATTCCTGTGGTTTGGACCTCTATACCTTCCTGTATCCCAATGACTGTTAAGTTTGGCCTCTTTATGTTATCCCATATTTCTTGGATATTCTGCTCGTGGTTTCTTAACAGTCTTGCTGAGTGGTCTATGTTCTTTTCAAGTTGAAATACTTTGTCTTCATTGTCTGATGTTCTATGTTCTAAGTGTTCTACTCTCCTGGTAGTATTCTCAATTGAGTTTTTAAGTTGGATTATTCCTTCCTGCAATTCTAGGATTTCTGTTTGTTTGTTTTTACAACCTCTATCTCCCTATATATTTGATCTTTTGCTTATTGGATTTGTTTATGTAATTCATTGTCGAAGTGATCTTTAATTGTCTGATTTTGTTGTCTAATGTCTTCCTTGAGACTCCAGATCATCTAAAGCATGAGTATCCTGAATTCTTTATCTGACATTCCATCTGATGCAGCTATTACCTCTTCTAAAGTTGTGTTGACCTGCATTGCTAGTGGTCCTTTCTTTCCTTGTCTTTTCATACTGCTCACGTTTCTCTCTGCTTGTTGAAACTGTTTTGTTTTGGGCAGTGGCTCTGCTCTGCCCCTATTCCTATTGGGGTGACCTAACAACCACGCTGGTGGGCCGCTGGGCTTGTACTGGGCGCGGGAGAAGGCTCTGCTTTGCCACTACTCCAATAGGGGTGCCGTGTCTACCACACCAGAGGGTCGTTGGGCCTGTTCTGGGCATAGGCGGTGGCTCTGCTCTGCCCCTACTCCAATTGGGGTGACGTGACTACCACGCCTGCTGGTTCATGGGCCTCTTCCGGGCACGTGCAGCAGCTCTGCTCTGTCACTACTCCAATTGGGATGACATGACTACCACGCCTGCAGGTCGCTGGGCCTGTGCCGGGCATGGGCGGCGGCTCTGCTCTGCCCCTCTGGCTTGAAGACAAAGTGAGAGAGACTCGGGTGTTTGTGACTCACTTTTTTTACCAGGAGACCAACTGTTTCTGTCACCGCTGGTATCGATGAAGTTATCTCCTCCACCACTTTGTGATGACATCAGATCTCTAACATGTTGGTATCCCATGTGAATGGCAGCATTTCGTTCCCTTTGCCGAATGACCAAAGCAATGGGTGAGTCCTGACCAGCCCTCACAAGCCCCGTCTCAATCCTGTTGCCACTGCCTATGAAGGCTAGGTAGGTATTTACCTCCACAGTATTCAGCAAGACCTAGACCGAGAAGGAGTTTCCGCGGGTTCTTTAGCCCTGGGCCTGATCAGTTCCAGGAGCCAGAATTCGGCCGCTCTGGGCTTGGTGTATGTTCTGATAGGAACAGGCCTGAGTAATTTGTCTCCGAGACACAGGCGAATGGCAGCCTGAGATTACCTGTTCTATAGCTGAATGAGCTGCTATGAGTTGAAAACAGGAATGGTGACGTCAGCTCTCCAAGATGGTGGCCCCTGGCTTCCTCTGTGGTCTGACTGGTGTGGAAAACCGAATTGGACCGCGTCCTTCCCCGGTCTCAAACCCAGAATTCAGCAATGAGCACAGTGATTGTACAGCTGGCAGGAGCCCACAGAATCCGCACCACTGAATATTTGTGTTGCTATCTCATTGTTTGCCAGCATGCGCCACAGACTCTAGCCGGAGGGCGATTTGCTGAATAAGCAGCATGACGCTCCATGCGGACAAATCACTCACGTTTGAGCCCCGTAGCTAATCCTCATGTGATGGAAATACTTCCACTAGGTTTTGGAGCACCCAAATTTTGCTGGAAATTAGTCATTCTCTTGCACAGTGATGCTGTATATGGGGTTGATGCACTCCTTTTGCTGCCATCATATGATCCCCTGAAGTTAGTTTTCAGTACTGGAAACGAATATGTATTTCAGGTGGATGAATATTTCTGAGAATAAACTTGTGAAAAGTTGATTATAAATCCACATACATAAATATGAATGAATTTAGGGAGTGTAAAATAAGACAAATACATTTCATATTTTGAAAAATCTGGAGAGTGAATACATATATATATATATATATATATATATATATATATATATATATAGATACACACACAGAGAGAGACATTAAAAAGTAGCATTATGTATGCCAATTGAAATTCACCATGAAATATATATCATCCACAGATCCAAAAATACTCATTTTCCTGAACATCAATTTATGTTGTTCAACTAGAAAGCTGACCCATATGTTGAATTTTCAGTTCCAACAGCGTTTAGTAGGAGTGATCTTTTCTTACAGTTTGTATCTGCCAAGTCAGCCACCTCACAAAATGTATGTGTGATACCAGGTAGAATTCAATATGTGCATAAAAAAATACATGTGCTGAATAGACTACAGAGAAAGGGAGACAGTTATTCACATATTTGTTAACTTTTAAAACACATAAAGAACTGTTTCAATTAAAATTTGCTAGATTTATAGCACCTACCATTTATCATAGAAAAGGCAAGTCCAACTATACACCATGCCTCCTGTGAACCTCTTGTATTTCTATTTTGTTTGGGTTATTTTTCTCCATCATATTAAGATTAGAAGTAAAAGTTTAGAAGGGAATTTGTTAGTGTCAGGGATTCTTCGAAAAAATAAATATGTTCGACAGACCCTTAGGCATGCTAATGAAGAGAAGAAAAGAGAGAACTCAAATTACTAACATATGGGATGAAAAAGGCAATATTACAACAGATGCTTCCGAAATACAGAAGACAATTAGAAATTATTTAGAAAACCTATATTCCAATAAAATAGAATATAGTGAAGACATCGATAAATTTCTTAATTCATATGATATTCCCAGACTGAGTCAGAAGGATACACACAATTTAAACAGACCAATGTCAATGGATGAAACAGAAGAAGCAATCAAAAGACTACAAACCAAGAAAAGTCCAGGAACGGATGGCTATACAGCGGAGTTTTACAAAACATTTAAAGAAGATTTAATACCAATACTTTTCAAGTTATTTCAGCATAGAGAAAAAGAGGGAGCTCTTCCAAATTCATTCTATGAGGCCAACATCACGCTGATTCCGAAATCAGAAAAAGACACCTCAAAGAAAGAAAACTACAGACCAATATATCTGATGAACCTACATGCAAAAATCCTCAATAAAACTCTGGTGAATCGAATACAAAGGCACATCAAAAAAATTATGCACCATGATCAAGTAGGATTCATAGCTGGGATGCAAGGATGGTTCAATATACGGAAATCAATAAATGTTATTCACCACATCAATAGACTTAAAGATAAGAACCATATGATCATCTCGATAGAAGCAAAAAAAGCATTTGACAAAGTACAGCATCCCTTTATGTTCAAAACATTAGAAAAAATAGGGATAACAGGAAGTTACCTCGACATTGTAAAAGCTATCTATGCTAAGCCTCAGGCTAGCATCATTATGAATGGAGAAAAATTGAAGGCATTTCTTCTAAAATCTGGAACAAGACAGGGATGCCCTCTCTCACCACTTCTATTCCATATTGTTCTCGAAACACTGGCCAGAGTAATTAGACATACTAAGAAATAAAAGGCATAAAAATAGGAAAATAAGAACGCAAATTATCACTATTTTCGGGTGACATTATTCTATACATAGAAGACACAAAAAGGTGTACAAAAACTACTAGAACTAAAAAATGAATGAACTGCGACCCACCGGCAGGTTAGGCCCAGAAACCTGCAGAGGGGCACAGCTGCCCCACCCACCTGCAAGGTAGGCAATACCGTGACCACTGACAAAACAGGCCCAGTGGCCGTCTGACACATCACCCCAGTTGGGGGAGGGGCAGAGCCGCCACCAGCACCTGTTAGGTAGACAGACCTGCAAACGACAGACAGAACAGGCCTAGCGGCTAGCGGAGGTGCAGAGCCGCTGCTCACGCCTGCAAGGTAGGCGAACCTGTGACCACCGAAAGAACAGGCCCACCGAAAGTAGAGGCACAGCAGCCTGCTGGCGTAGTAGGCACATTGCCCCAATTGGAGGAGGGCAGAACCACCGCCAAAGCCTGCGAGGGAGACTTTGCAACTATACAAGAGCAATATAAATATATAGGGGGAAAATCAATAACACAACAGTTTCACCAAGCAGAAAGAAACGCGATCAGTATGAAAAGACAAGGAAAGAAAGGACCACAAGCAATGCAGGTCAACTCAACTTTAGAAGAGGTAATATCTGCAGCAGATGGAATGTCAGATAAAGAATTCAGGATATACATGCTTCAGATTATCTGGAGTCTCAAGGAAGACATTAGACAGCATAATCAGACAATGAAAGACCACTTCGACCACTTCGAAAATGAATTACATAAACAAATACAAGAAGCAAAAGATCAATTATACAGGGAGATCAAGGTTATAAAAAACAAACAAACAGAAATCCTGGAAATGCAGGAAACAATAAACCAAATTAAAAACTCAATTGAGAATACTACCAGGAGAGTAGAACACTTAGAAGATAGAACATCAGAAAATGAAGACAAAGTATTTCAACTGGAGAAGAACATAGACAGCTCAGCAAAGCTGTTAAGAAACCATGAGCAGAATATTCAAGAAATATGGGATAACATAAAGAGACCAAACTTAAGAGTCATTGGGATACAGGAAGGTATAGAGTTCCAAACAAAAGGAATGAGCAATCTATTCAAGGAAATAATACGAGAAAACTTCCCAGACTTGAAGAATGAGACAGAATCCCATATCCTAGAAGCCTACGGGACGCCGAATGTGCAAAATCATAAGAGATCCACACCTAGACACATTATAATGAAGATGCCCAACATACAGAATAAGGAGAGAATTTTAAAAGCTACAAGAGAAAGGAAGCAGATTACATTTAGGGGTAAACCAATCAGGATAACAGCTGATCTTTCAACACAGACTCTGAAACCTAGAAGATCCTGGAATAACATATTTGAAACACTGAAAGAAAATGGGTTCCAACCAAGAATTGTGTATCCAGCAAAATTAAGCTTCAGTATGGAAGATGAAATTAAAACCTTCCATGATAAACAAAAGTGAAAAGAATTTGCAGCTAGAAAACCATCTCTTCAAAACATCCTCGGCAAAACATTGCAGGAAGAGGAAATGGAAAATAACAATGAAAACCAACAGCGGGAGGGAGTACAGTAAAGAGGGGGAATAATCAAAGAGGAAAACAAACCATGTTTAGTAACATAAATAAACCAATATGACTGGAAGAACAACCCATATCTCAATAATAACCCTAAATGTTAATGGCTTAAACTCACGAATTAAGAGACACAGGCTAGTAGAATGGATCACAAAACAAGACCCAACAATATGCTGCCTTCAGGAGACGCATTTGATAGGAAAAGACATACATAGACTGAAGGTGAAAGGTTGGGAAAAATCATATCACTCTTATGGACTTCGGAAACAAGCACGAGTGTCCATACTCATATCAAATAAAATAGATTTCAAGCCAAAGTTAATCAAAAGGAATGAAGAGGGACACTACATACAGCTCAAGGGAACCATACACCAACAAGACATCACAATCATAAATATATATGCCCCAAACAATGGTGCAGCTATGTTCATCAAACAAACTCTTCTCAAGTTCAAGAGTCTAATAGACCACCATACAATAATTATGGGAGACTTCAACACACCTCTCTCACCACTGGATAGATCTTACAAAGAAAAGTTCAATAAGGAATCTATAGAACTCAATAACATAATTAATAACCTAGACTTAATTGACATATATAGAATATACCACCCAAGATCAAGCAGTTACACTTTTTTCTCAGCAGCACTTGGATCCTTCTCAAAAATAGATCATATATTATGTCACAGGGCAACTCTTAGACAATATAAAGGAGTAGAGATAATACCATGCATCTTATCTGAACATAATGAAATGAAATTGAAAATCAACGATAAAAGAAGTAAGGAAAAATCATGCATCAATTGGAGAATGAAAAATAGGTTACTGAATGATAAATGGGTTATAGAAGACATCAAGGAGGATATTAAAAAATTCTTAGAGATAAATGAAAACACAGACACAACATATCGGAATCTATGGGACACATTGAAAGCAGTTCTAAGAGGAAAATTTATTGCTTGGAGTTCATTCCTTAAAAAAAGAAAAAAAACCAACAAATAAATGATCTAATACTTCAACTCAATGTCCTAGAAAAAGAAGAGCAAAACAACAGCAAAAAAGTAGAAGACAAGAAATAATTAAAATCAGAGCAAAAATTAATGAAATTGAAACAAAAGAAACAATTGAAAAAATTGACAAAACTAAAAGTTGGTTCTTTGAAAAAATAAATAAAATTGACAGACCCTTAGCCACGGTAATGAAGAGAAGAAGAGAGAGATCTCAAATTACTCGCATATGGGATGAAAAAGGCAATATCACAACAGACACTTCAGAAATACAGAAGATTATCAGAAATTATTTTGAATCCTTATACTCCAATAAATTAGAAGATAGTGAAGGCATCGATAAATTTCTTAAGTCATATGATTTGCCCAGATTGAGTTAGGAGGATATTGACAACCTAAACAGACGAATATCAACTGAGGAAATAAAGAAACCATCAAAAGACTACCAACTAAGAAAAGCCCAGGACCGGATGGGTATACAGCAGAGTTTTACAAAACCTTTAAAGAGGAACTAATACAAATACTTTTCAAGCTATTTCAGGAAAATGAAAAACAGGGAGAACTTCCAAATTCATTCTATGAGTCCAACATCACCCTGATTCCTAAACCAGACAAAGACACTCCAATGAAAGAAAACTACAGACCAATATCTCTAATGAACCTAGATGCAAAAATGCTCAATAAACTTCTCGCGAACCAGATACAAAAACATATCAAAAAAATTGTGCACCATGATCAGGTAGGATTTATCCCTGGGATGCAAGGTTGGTTCAATATACGAAAATCAATAAATGTTATTCACCACATCAATAGGCTTAAATATAAGAACCATATGATCATCTCGATAGATGCGGAAAAAGCATTCGACAAAATACAGCATCCCTTTATGTTCAAAACTCTAGAAAAACTAGGGATAACAGGAACATACCTCAATATTGTAAAAGAAATCTATGCTAAGCCTCAGCCTAGCATCATTCTGAATGGAGAAAAACTGAAGGCATTCCCTCTAAAATCTGGTACAAGACAGGCATGCCCTCTCTCACCACTTCTGTTCAACATAGTTCTCGAATCACTGGCCAGTGCAATTAGACAGACAAAAGAAATTAAAGGCATAAAAATAGGAAAAGAAGAACTCAAATTATCACTATTTGCAGATGACATGATTCTATACCTAGCAGACCCAAAAGGGTCTACAAAGAAACTATTAGAGCTAATAAATGAATTCAGCAAAGTGGCAGGATATAAAATCAACACGCATAAATCAAAGGCATTCCTGTATATCAGCGACAAATCCTCTAAAATATATATGAGGACAACCACCCCATTCACAATATCCTCAGAAAAAATAAAGTACTTGGGAATCAACCTAACGAAAGAGGTGTAAGACTTATACAATGAATACTACAGAACCCTAAAGAGAGAATTGAAGAAGATCTTAAAAGATGGAAAAATATACCCTGTTCATGGATAGGTAGAATTAACATCATCAAAATGGCGATATTAACAAAAGTTCTCAATAGGTTTAATGCAATGCCAATCAAAATCCCAATGGCATTTCTTGTAGAAATAGAGAAAGCAATCATGAAATTCATATGGAAAAAGAAAAGACCCAGAATAGCAAAAACATTGCTAAGCAGGAAGTGTGAATCAGTCAGTATAGCTATACCAGACTTCAAACTATACTACAGAGCAATAGAAACAAAAACAGCATGGTACTGGTACCAAAACAGGCGGGTGGACCAATGGTACAGAATAGAGGACACAGAAACCAATCCACAAAACTACAACTATCTTATATTTGATAAAGGGGCTAAAAGCATGCAATGGAAGAAGGCTAGCATCTTCAACAAATGGTGTTGGGAAAACTGGAAATCCATATGCAACAAAATGAAACTGAATCCCTTTCTCTCGCCATGCACAAAAGTTAACTCAAAGTGGATCAAGGAACGTGATATCAAATCAGAGACATGGCGTCTGATAGAAGAAAAAGTTGGCTATGATCTACATACTGTGGGGTCGGGATCCAAATTCCTAAATAGGACACCCATAGCACAACAGTTAATAACTAGAACCAACAAATGGGACTTACTCAAACTAAAAAGATATTTTCTCAGCAAAAGAAACAATAAGAGAGGTAAATAGGTAGCCTACGTCCTGGGAACAAATCTTTACTCCTCACACTTCAGACAGAGCCCTAATATCCAGAATATACAAAGAACTAAAAAAATTAGACAATGAGATAACAAATAACCCAGTCAACAAATGGGCCAAGGACCTGAACAGAAATTTCTCAGAGGAGGACATACAATCAATCAAGAAGTATATGAAAAAATGCTCACCATCTCTAGCAGTCAGAGAAATGCAAATAAAAACCACCCTAAGATACCATCTCACTCCAGTAAGATTGGCAGCCATTAGGAAGTCAAACAACAACAAGTGCTGGCGAGGATGTCGGGAAAAGTGTACTCTTGTACATTACTGGTGGGACTGCAAATTGGTGCGCCCAATTTGGAAAGCAGTATGGAGATTTCTTGGAAAGCTCGGGATGGAACCACCATTTGATCCAGCTATTCCCCTTCTCGGTCTATTCCCTAAAGACCTAAAAAGAGCACACTATAGGGCCACTGCTACATCCATGTTCATAGCAGCACAATTCAAAATAGCAAGACTGTGGAACCAACATAGATGTCCTTCAATAAAAGAATGGATAAAAAAAATGTGTCATTTATACACAATGGAATATTACTCTGCATTAAGAAATGACAAAATCATAGAATTTGGAGGGAAATGGATGGCATTAGAGCAGGTTATGCTAAGTGAAGCTAGCCAATCCCTTAAAAACAAATGCCAAATATCTTCTTTGATATAAGGAGAGTAACTAAGAACAGAGTAGGGACGAAGAGCATGAGAAGAAGATTAACATTAAACAGGGATGAGAGGTGGGAGGGAAAGGGAGAGAGAAGGAAAATTGCATGTAAATGGAAGGAGACCCTCAGGGGTATACAAAATTACATACAAGAGGAAGTGAGGGGAAAGGAGGAAAAATATAAGGGGGAGAAATGAATTACAGTAGAGGAGGTAGAGAGAGAAGAGGGGAGGGGAGGGGGGATTGGGGATAGTAGAGGATAGGAAAGGCAACAGAATACAACAGTCACCAGAATGGCAATATGTAAATCAATGGTTGTGCAATTGATGTGATTCTGCAATCTGTATATGGGGTAAAAATGGGAGCTCATATCCCACTTGAATCAAAGTGTGAAATATGATATATCAAGAACTATGAAATGTTTTGAACAACCTACAATAAAATTAATTAAAAAAAACCAGCATGGTACTGGTACCAAAACAGGCGGGTGGACCAATGGTACAGAATGGAGGACACAGAGATTAATCCAAAAAGCTACAACTATTTTATATTTGATAAAGGAGCTAAAAGCATGCAATGGAGGAAATATAGTATCTTCAACAAATGGTGTTGGGAAAAATGGAAATCCATGTGCAACAAAATGAAACTGAATTCCTTTCTCTCGCCATGCACAAAAGTTAACTCATAGTGGATCAAGGTGCTAGATATCAAATCAAAGACTCTGTGTCTGATAGAAGAAAAAGTTGGCTCTGATCTACATATTATGGGGTCGGGCTCCAAATTCCTTTATATGACATCCATAGCACAAGAGTTAATAACAAGAATCAACAAATGAGACTACTTAAACTGAAAAGTTTTTTATCAGCAAGAGAAAGAATAAGAGAGGTAAATAAGGAGCATACATCATGGGAACAAATTTTTACTCCTCACACTTCAGATAGAGGCCTAATATCCATAATATACAAAGAACTCAAAAAATTAGACAATAAGATAACAAATAACCCAATAAACAAATGGGTCAAGGACTTGAACAGACACTTCTCAGAGGAGGACATACAATCATTCATCAAGTACATAATAAAATGCTCACCATTTCTAGCAGTCAGAGAAATTCAAATCAAAATCACCCTAAGATACCATCTCACTCCAGTAAATTGGTAGCCAATATGAAGTCAAACAACAACAAGTGCTGGCAAGGATGTGGGGTAAAAGATACTCTTGTACATTGCTGGTGGGACTGTAAACTGGTGTGGCCAATTTGGAAAGCAGTATGGAGATTCCTGGGAAAGCTGTGAATGGAAACACAATTTGACTCAGCTATTGCCCTTCTCTGACTATTCCCTGAAGACCTTAAAAGAGAGTAATACAGGGCTACTACCACATGGATTTTCATAGCAGTACAATTCACAATTGATACACTGTGGATCCAACCCAGATGCCCTTCAATAGATGAATGGATAAAAAAAATGTGGCATTTATACACTATGGAGTATTACGCAGCACTAACAAATGACAAAATCATAAAATTTGCAGAAAAATGGATGGCACTGGAGCAGATTATGCTTAGTGAAGGTAGCCAATCCCTAAAAAATAAATACCAAATGTCTTCTTTGATATAATGAGAGCAACTAAGAACAGAGCAGGGAGCAATAGCAGGAAGAAAAGATTAACTTTAAACAGAGACATGAGGTGCGAGGGTAAGTGAGAGAAAAGGGAAATTACATGGTAATGGAGGGAGACCCTCATTGTTACACAAAATTACATATTGTTGTGAGTGGAATGGGAAAATAAACATGGAGTGAAATAAATTACAGTAGATGGGGAAAAAAGAGAAGATCGGAAGGAAGGGGAGGGGAGATAGTAGAGTATAGGAAAGGTAGCAGAATACAACAGTAGCTAATAGGGCATTATGTAAAAATGTGGATGTGTAATCGATGTGATTCTGTAATCTCTATTTGGGCTAAAAATGGGAGTTCATAAGCCACTTGAATCTAATGTATGAAATATTATATGTCAAGAGATTTTTAATGTTTTGAGCAACCAATAAAAGAAAAAAAGTAGCAATATATATGCCAATTGAAATTCATCATGAAATATATATAATCCACAGATCGAAAAATATTCATTTTACTGAACATTGATTAATGTATAATGTTATTCAACTAGGAAGCTCACCCATAGGTTGAATTTTCAGTTCCAACAGCATTTAGGAGGAGTTATCCTTTCTCACAATTTGCATCTGCCAATTCAGTTACCTCACAAGTATGTACGTGTGGTACCAGGTAGAATTCTATATGTGCATATAAAAATACATGTGCTGAATTGGCTACAGAGAAAGGGAGACAGGAATTCACATATTTGTTAATTTTAAAAACACATGTAGAACTATTTCAACAAAAAAATGACTAGATTTATACCTCCTACACTATATAATGCAAAAGGCAATTGTAACAATACACCATGCCTCCTCTGAACTGCTTGTATTTCTATTCTGTTTGGGTTATTTTTCACCATCATATTAGAATTATTAGTCAGAGTATAGTAGGGTATGTGTTAGTTTCAGGGCTTCAGTATTTCAAATAGAAAATTGAAAAATGAATCAAATGTGTATGTAAATATGTGCTACACAAAAATCTTCCCACTCACATTCAGAACAATGCCTTGATATTGCCTTGGCCCAAGTAAGACACAATTAGAGTAGAAAAGTGTGAAAATCTGTGAATACATATCTGGAATGGAATATGCTCGGGAGTTCACAACCTTGGTGGTGGTAGAGGAGTTTCCAAAAGTAAAGAACAGTGTAAACACTCCACAAACATGGAGCTCTGCTGGCCTAAGACTTCTTGGAAAACTGCCTCTGAGGTTGGGCACTTGAAATATATGTTGTTGTCATGAGCTTTAACTTCCTTTGTAGTGAGACCATCAAAATGGGTCTGCATCTATGTGACCTGGAAGACATGGTTTCTTATATTCCAATGACCATGAGGCAGCAGTGCTGAATTCTCTCTTTGTATGTAAACTGTGGCCACTGGAGGCTAAGTGTCTCCTCGTGTGGACTGTGAAGACATTTGGTCATCCTCCACTTTTCGTGGTGTTTCTTGCTGCTGCACTGGGAATTTGGTATTTGCTTCACCAAATACAAGGAGTTCTACTAGGATACAGTGCTGAAGGGAGTTCTGTCACGTGTGGTGGGTCAGGGTCTGCAGGAGAATGCACCAACCAGGCTTCTATCCCACACAGCTTGCCCCAATAACCATAGTAAACTGATTCTGAACATTGCCCTGAAACCTCTCCATATAAAAAATGCCTTTACATATAAGTGAATGATTTCTGCACTATGTCAGTCATAATCCATTTGGAAGCCAATGGCCGATCCACATGGCCCCACCATGGTGTTTTATCACACACCTGCCCACCACTGCTCTAGGCCCACTAATCAGCAGGATACAAATTACTGGCATCTCTGTTCTACACCATTTTCATAAAACCCAGTAAAACAAGGCATTCTCTGGTATACACATGATCAACCACAGGACTTCCAAAGATTCTCCAGTGCCACCTGGTCATGGAAATTTCAAAAATTTCATGGTATTTATCTAGCCATTTTTCAAAGATTAAGTTGGAGGCACTGTGGGTTTCAAATCATTCAGGAACCATTAAGTGTTGAGAAAGCTCATTTCAATGAAAGCTCTGGAGAACACTCACAGGCAAGGCTTCTCAAAGAGTTGCCAAAAGGTCACATGAAGCCAGGCAAATTGAGGACTACAATGTGAGGTCCATGTGTGTTTTGACTCTCAACTATACCTGCCAATCTTTCAGAATAAAATCATGTGATATCCTGGCTGAGGTTCCCATTGTTTTGTGGAAAGACACCCTGGGCCTAGATCTCAGTTTCCATGGGTGAGTCTCATGCATGGCCTTCTAAAATCCCAACACAATTCATGGCAATACTTCTCTGAGTTCAATTCCAGAACTCAGTCTCTAAGGGGAATCACGCCAGAGGTCAAGCCCAGGTGGAACCAGTCATTTCTTTCCAACCACCACAAAAATGACCACAATTAAAATCAAAACACTCCCACAGGGCCCTCATCTTCTTCCATATAGACACTCATCATAACCTCTGGCTGGAGATTTCTATGAGGGGCACAGCCTAAGAAAGTGTCCAAAATAAGCTCACTTGCCCCTCATTTGCCTAAAATCATGGTGGCCTGGACACTCCTCCTGTGAACCTGGAGTGATCAAATATTCCTGCTGTTAAAGTGTTCCGCTTCTCCAATTTGAGGCCTACTGGCTGTGAGGTATAGATTCTTTATGTGATTTGGAGTCATGAGAAAACCCAAGCACATATGGGCAAGCCTCTGCAGGGATTTGAAGAACTCATTTAATCCAAAGAATCCCTATTCTCACTTAATGGAGGTCAGGAACCTAAAACAAGAAGGCAAAAAAATTCATCCACAATGACTTCTCTTTTGGCCATTTCGGTTTGGGAAGCACATGGGATTTTTCTTTAAATCCATTGGGTGCTGAGAATCTAAGTCCCAGCCTCACACAAGGACCAGAGACTGATTCAGACACATCCCATTCCAAAGCAATTAAGCAAAGAGCCACAGGTGAAGCCCATTCATTTCCATATGAAAACAGTTTTCTTCAGGCTTCACAAAGGGTTGGCATGAGGCAAAGACCTTCCTGACATTCAGGGTAATTGAAACACAAGTAAGCAAATGGCCCAAGAAGGGTTTCTTCACTGAGACTTTACTGGTCACACTGATATCTGAGTTTTCTGAGATGCTCTCAATCTCTTCAGCTATCCAGTACATGGCCATGTCACAGAGCCTTGTGGTGTTACATATCTGGGACACAAAACCATGAGCGTATTCTGTAGAGTGGCCAGAATTCACGAAGAAAACAGTAACTTAAGAAGACAGTAGGTGTTGCCCATCCATAAGGCAAAGTGAAGTCCATTAATCTATTGGGCAGTATTAATGTGGGGAAGCTTTCTACTAGAGAAAACAAATCTATTGATGCATTCTCTTTTCTAATGTCTACAACCACGGATACAGTAGGATACACAGACATAGAAACCCTCACAATGTCAAAGGACTTACTAGAAACAGTCCACTCCACACCAGAAAAAACGCCTTTCCTACCTATTCTCAGAACATGAGAAAAAAACCACAAACTCACACCCACAACGGCAAAGCCACCTCCTTCCCCCAAGTAGGTCTGTGACTATCCAGAGTGTCTTCTGACTGGTGGGCCATATTATGTTCCCCCGAAATGGCCTGTCCTCTCTCAGATCTGGTCTCCTTGGCCAACTATGTGAAGTTGTCAGGAGACAGCGGTGAGCCACTACCTGCTTTCTCAGGGAAGGTGCCTCTTCAGAGCTCTGCTGGCAATTGGCCATCCTCACATCAGTAGGTACCAAGAAAGACTGACTCTGTCCTTAGAAAAAGCAAACAAGTTAGCCCAATGGGACTAGGACTGGGACTGGCTCTGGGTGCCTGGCTTCCTGGATCCCAAGTTCAGAGAATTCAATCACCAAGGAAGTGAGGAGAGGTCACTTCCTTCAGGAACTGAATGAGGTCACTGCCTTGAAAACCACTTTGTCCTAACAGTTGCTTCCAAGGGTCCCATGAGATGGAGGCTGCCCCAACATCCTCTGACACATTCAGAAGTTAGAATGGAATATCAACCTTAGGCACCCAGGTACAGCTCTCCACACAGGCCTGGTTTCTTCCAACTTCTTTACAATAAGAAAAGAGAGGCTGACTTAGACCCATCAATTCATCCTGACCAGGTTGTTTGCCATGGAAGATTTCTATTGCTCTCTCAGGTCCAACATAGCTGCATAAATCTTCTCCAAGGATCATTTCTCCATGGATCTTTGAGGTTCTCAGAAGGTGGAAGATCACCTACATTCCTATATTGTAAGACCAACTCTGTCCCTGCTCTTCTGTAAGTTATATTGATGGAACAGTGTATGTTTAGGGTTAATAACATGTTTGATTTGGGTTAGGAATCATTTTGCGGGATGAATAATGGTATTGGCAACCTTCGATATTTACAATAGTATATAGGTGAAATATAAGTATGAAAGCAGAAAATTAGGAAAGATTTGAAGCCCAGAAGGGAATTGGACCCTTAAGTGGTATACTTAGCTTTGAGTTATGTGCTGCACAGTTGTCTCAGATAAATCAATATACAATGGCATAGGACCTTGTACCTTGGATGATTGAATGTTGAAGAGAACATCCAGTCAAAAAGCGATATTCAGTACGATGAGGAAGGTAGTCGTTAGGTTTAGAATGAAGAGTGAGTATAGGATTTGGACAAAAAGTTCTTTAGCAATAGGGTTTCGGTTAGAGAGTGAGTGTTAATGTCAGCACATGTGAAGAGTCAGTCACAATGATGAACTGGGGAAAATATGAGGGAAAGCAGATATCAATAAAGACATTAGGAAATCAAGCAAAGTACAAAGTGAGTGATAGGATTAGACATTTTCAACAGGCTTGAGGTTGAATATATAATCTTAGGAAGAAACAAATATGTAGTCACCAATAGGATTGACATTTGAGAGCATTAGGCAACCTGGACATAGATGTTTTTAGTAATCCATGCTCACTTTCCATTTAGGCTTTGGTACAATTGAAAGTGTGACCTTTGCTTTTTGTGTCCAGAATATTTCTGTGATAAAATGTATATGTATATCACGTGACATGAGTATTTCTTCCACCATTTCCAGGAGCAATATTTTGAAGACATATAAATTTGTATTGGGGTACAGATAGGTATACCCTCTGTCTATGAATATAGCAATAATGCATGAATAGACCATACTGGGAATAAATAATATAACTGGATCCACTTTAAATAATGGATTGAATGGATATCTGAAAATATATAAGAAATGTTATAAAGATGCACAATCAATCATTCCAACCAGTTATATATCTAATGGTCATCTTAGGGTTATGTTTTATCATGAAAGATGTGTGAGTTTTGCTTAAAAATTGATCATGGAAATTGAAAATAATATATTTGAAAAAAGTCTCATGAAAAGACCAGTCAAGAAACATAGGGAAATACATGTGTTCTGGAGCAAGAAGTGATTGAAAGTGAAACAAATGCCTATAAATTTGCTAAGTAGTGGATGAAATATATATCCTATGATGTGCATAAACTGAAGAAATAGTAATGTACCAGTGTTGAATAATAATTAATGTCAAAATACACATCATGTCCCATAGGAATCTACTAGCTTTGTTGTTAAACTAGGTCAGTTAATGTAGAAATACTAGGATTTGTTTGCACCTTTCACTGAAGTTAGTTTTCAGTACTAGGAAACAAATATGTATTTCAGGTGGATGAATATTTCTGAGAATAATCTTGTGAAAAGTTGATTACTAATCCACATACATGAACATGAATGAATTTAGGGAGTGTATATAAGACACATATATTTCATATTTTGAATAATCTGGAGATTTATTTTGTATATATATATATATATATATATATATATATATATATATATATACACACACACACACACAAACACACACACAAACAAAGACATTCAAAAGTAGAATTATATATGCCAATCGAATTTCACCATGAAATATATATCATCCACAGATCCAAAAATATTCATTTTACTGAACATGGATTTATGTATAATGTTATTCAACTAGGAAGCTCACCATTAGCTTGAATTTTCAGTTCCAACAGCATTTAGGTGGAGTAATCTCTTCTCACAATTTGTATCTGCAATGTCAGGCACCTCACAAAAATGTACGTGTGATATCAGGTAGGATTCTATATGTGTATATAAAAATTAATGTGCTGAATAGGTTACAGCGAAAGGGAGATAGGAATTCACATATTTGTTAACTTTAATACACATATAAAACTATTTCAATTAAAAAATGACTAGATTTATAACACCTACCTTTTATCTTGCAAAAGGCAAGTCCAATATACACCATGCCTCCTCTGAACTGCTTGTATTTCAATTCCGTTTGGGTTATTTTTCTCCATCATATTAGTATTTGTAGTTAGCGTCTAGAAGGGTATGGGTTATTGTCAGGAATTCAGTATTTCAATTGGAAAATTGGAAAGTGAATCCAATGTGTATGCAATTATGTGCAGCACAATATTCTTCCCACTCTCATCCAGAACAATGGCTTGACATTAACTTCGCCCCAAGTAAGACGCAATTAGAGAAGAAGAGTTAGAAATTCTGTGAATACATATCTGGAATGGAAAATGCTCAGGAGTTCACAACCTTGGAGGTGGTAGAGGATTTTCCAAAAGTAGGGGACAGGGTTCATCACCCAACATGATCTTTCATTAAAATTGTGAGCCATCTTGCCACAAAGCCATGAAAAGATAATTTTTGCTTTACTATAAATTACTGCAAATTCTGAACCTGCTTAGAATGCCTGACCATGTTTTGAACTCACCCATGCCTGGCTCTCTGACCAGATAACAGCCCTCTCTGAAACTTTAATGACACCTCATAAATATTCGCCTTCCCTGGCCAGACAATGACCCTCTCTGAGGCTCTAATGGTCCTCATAATTTCTGATGCTGGGGCCAGAAAATCAAATGTAAACTACAATTAGTGTGATGCTTGTCAAAGTTCTGTTTTCTGTAACCCCCCTTTTGTGTAACTTTCTGGGCTATAAAGCTGGGCTGTAGGAAAGGTGGGGTTGCTGTCTTGTTCCCGCCATTTTGAGAGGGAGAGGCAGCCTGGCTGGTTGAAATATTAAGCTTGCCTTAATTTGATTTTAATTGGAGTCAGTGGTCTTTTCTTGTGTCCTGGACTAACATTTTGGAGTTCCCCAGCAACATGACCCGACCAGATCACAAAGCCAGACTGCTGGAAATTCTGAAGCTGGCCTATCATCCAGGACTCCAGGCTGAAGAGACAAGTTCCAAGGCCTTGGAATGAGCCTTCAGTCCGTGGATCACTGCAGTGAACCATCGCACTAAAACTATTATCAAGCACCTGGTGGAGGAGGCCTTCATAGGTAAGAGGCGCCTTTATAACATCTGATATCCGGTTAAGGGAGTACTCTTCTGATGACAGAGAGGTGGCCTGGGAAGGCTCACATATACTCCTGTCTGGGACAGTAATAGGAATCCTTCTTTCCTCTGTTCTTTTCTGTAGGGAATACCTCTGAAAGTGTAGAGAGGTGCCGACTGGCACGTAGGAGCTCCTACCCCGGAGCTTTAGCAAGACGCTGCATTGCTCCTCTGGTTTTCTGTTTATTCTCCGAGTTTCTGTTTTTTTTGTGTTTTGTTCTGTGTTCTAAATGTTTTTTATTTGTTTGTTTTTGTGCGTTTTGTTGTGTGATTTCTGTGGTAAAAACTTAAGGATATTGGACGTGAAAATGGGTAATAAAGCATGTAAGCCTGTCACCCCTTTGGACTGTGTTTTAAAAAAATGTGATGCACTATACCCCCCTTTGTTAAGCAGGATGAGAGAAGCCCCTAGCTGGCTGTCTGGAGCACACCCACTGCAGAGGGCAATGCCTGCTGGAGACCTAATAACTGAGTATCTCCCAGGTTAACAAGTGAAGCTCCTTTAAAACCCCTTGTCCCTCCAGATCAAGAGAGTCACAACTTTGGACAGAGTCCCCTGTTTTTATCCTTTGTTAGCAAAGCAGTAAACCTCCCTTTTACTTTTTCTCAAACCCAGTCCTTATATTAAATTGGTATTAATTGGCTTCAAGGTCCAGAACCGAAATTTAAGTTACGAATTTTGATACCCCCCCGACCCCGGAATTTTTGAGAGCTGACTACTGAAATGTTAGGAGATTCAGCGTGCTTGGGGTGGAACCAAACCAGAGGAGCTAATCCTGTAAGTAAAAGACGGGACTGAGGGACTCCCAGCAGCTGCCGAAGTCCTGTTGCTTCAGTAAATTCCCTCCTTCCTTCCCTGCACTGTAAGTATTATGCCACCTCTGTTTTCTTAAAAAAGAGAAAAAGAAAAAGGAGACACTAAATGCAGTAAAGTCACCATGGAGACCTTTGATATTACATTTCAGGTTGCCCCTCTGTGAAAACATCTGATGCCCTTGTGGGGACATCTATCATGCCACTGGTGTAGGAGATTTTTCTCTTATCTGCTGTTTTAAAGGCTTCTGTCCTGTCAGCCATAGTCTGGAGCTCCTTTCTGTCTGTCTTTTGTCTTTGTTTCTGGCCATTTAAGACATGTGCAATAATGTGTTGATATTATAAATTGTTTCTTGGGAATGATCTTAGCTGAATGTGTGTCTAAATGATGATGTTTTATTGTAACAATATGGTATCTGGATGGGTTTTTGTAGCATTGCTCAATCTTGCAGTTAAAAGTCGGGTTTAGGTAATTTTTTAGTTTATGATTTCAGATAATTCATGCCAGAGAACTTAAATACTTAAAATGGAAAACTAAAGAATTCTACTTCCAAGTTGGCAAGTAACTTCCCAATCATTTAGTCTTTTTTTTCACCAATTTTTAATTGGGTAGCCTGGGAAAATGTCACAGTGTGTCAGTGCATTAATTTGGACAAGGATAGTAAATCATAGTATGGTATCTGTTGACAAAACAAGATGTTAAGGTATAAAATTTTGAATTGTATCTTAAAATTGTATCATAATTTTCAACATCCTCACCTGAAAATTATGGTTAAAGTGCCTTAGGCCTGAGGTGTCCGCTCAGAATAGCAGTTTTGTCCAGCTCCTTCCAGAACTCAGCCAGGACTTATGTTGAAATGTAAATGAAAGAAGCCTGCAAGCTCAGTAGGAGACTGATCTGATGTCTAAGTGGGAAAAAAAAAAGGTAAATCGTATGGTATTTACTAATTACTGGCCAGTCATTTTTTCTAGGACTCTCATTTTTTTCCTTAGATTCTGTATTTTTTTTGAACTCATTATTTTGATCCTAGAGAACTAGGTTAATATTTTTCTCATCAGTTCTATCTTTGACCAACAGTGGAGTTCTGAAACATTACAATGGAGATTTCACCTGTGAAAAGCTACAAGGCCTTACTATTATTATTTGTGCACACTTTTGTTATGTGTTGTATGTCCATATATCTATATGTTCGTATATCATATATATGATATACAAATTAACATATATAAGGAGCGATCATTAAAAAAAAGCACTCATAAAAACAAATTTTAAAAAGTGGATTCGAAGATCTTTAATTCACGTGAGTTAAATGGTTCACTTTAAATTTGGATAAACAAATAACAATAAATGTCTTTAAATTTAAGCTTACAAGTTTTTCTAGCTGCTCAAAAATCTAATAAAATATTAATGTCTATAAAATGTCTAATATGCCTTGGTTCTAGGACTTTTTCTTTAACAAAAAAATGGTTTACACTGTTCAATACATTTCTCTAATATTTTGATAAATAAGTGAAGTAAATTTGATATGGGATTACTCATTCATGAGTACTTTTATTAGATATCTGATTGATTTAGTAAGGTCTGTATAAGTTTGTTCTAAAGTCTGTATAAGATTGTAAAAATCAGTCATGTGATAAAGCGACACAAATTTCTGAAAACAAAAGTTTACCCATAACATTGTGTTTATTTTTATTTTTCTAGAGCAAGCAACCTTAAAAATTAAACAACTGATTAAATAAGAACTGTTATTTTAGAGCACTGTACTGGAATTTCTTTAAAAGCTAAATTTGGTTAATGTAAAAATATCAATGTCATTGTGATGCTATTAATGTGCTCATATCTTCCAGGTATACAAGTCTGTAAGGTAGAAACTTTAAAAGAGCATTACATCAAGGTGGTGTTCTGAAGTTGTATGGTAAAATATATATATATATATATATATATATATATATATATATATATATATATATATATATATATTGGGGATTTATTTACTTGTTATCAATAAGATATGTAAAGTTTTATGTTACTTTTTACATTGGGGAAAAATTTAAATATATTTTTAAGTTAATGAGCGCCTAATCTATGTAAAGGTTAAAAACTTTCAGCCTTTCTTTAATTCATGTTTTAAATGTGATATCATATGGTGTTAGCTAATGTTCATGTGACCTCAAACAATTTATGTAAACTGTGTAAGATGATATTAAAAAAAAAAAAGATCAGCTTTAGAACTAAAAGACTTAAGATTTATATAGAGCCCTGCCTTACCTGAGATAAGGCTCTGTGTCTCATCTTACAACATGTGAGAATAACTACGAAAGCAGTAGGTCAGATGTTATTTAATTTAAAGTTACGTTCAGAAGTTTTTTTTTTTTTTTTTTTTTCTGTCAAGATTACTAGGATCTCAAAAAGGGGATATAATTTATAACTCAGCCAAAAATTCAGGGTAGCTATTACACGAACTAAGTATTTTTACTCTTGTTAATTTTATTTTGTAATTTCCTTATAAGTTAACTAAAGATTCCCTGTTAGTGTTTTACAAAAGAGTTGCTTTTGAACACAACATTGGTTAATTTAAGATAATAAGGCATCACCTACAAGACAGAAAAATACAGATCCCAAATAATAAAAAGATAAATAATTTTAAATTATAGACATTAAAGCACAGTACTCTTAATATAAGGCTGTTAAAATTTATTTGCTGGATGTTTAAGATTAGGATTTAAAATTTAATTTAAATGAAAAGGGACAATAAAACAAATTTTGGCTCTTGCCCTCTGAGTCAGTTTGTATCCAGGGAACAGGAGACTTCTCTAAAGAACTTTGCAACTCTCAGCCACATAAACTCCTGATCAGGAAGATTAATGAGGCCACTGGAGAACAGAAAGCCAATCAGTGCGTTTTCTACGAAGAAGAGAGTCATCAGAGAAGGGAGATATTCCTGATGCTTCTGAGAGAAGCCACATGGTCAAGCAAGACCTGGAATCACCTAGCGCAAATGGCACTAGCAGAACTGAGAAGCTGCTCTCAAGTTTCCCCAGAAATGACTCCCATAAAATCTCAGCTGACTGTTCAGAATAGATAGAAACAAAAGTCAGTTTTACTGCTTCATCTTAAACTCTTAGCAAAGACAGATAAACCCAAAATACAGCCATTCCTGGGCATTTTAAATAATAATAGTTATAATAATATTTTAACGTATACACTTTATGGTAGCCTCCCAAAATAAGTAAGACTGGAGGCTACAAAGAAGGATTCTCAGAGAGGAATGCCTGATGAGAATAAAAAGAGACTATCAAGAGGAGCTACCAGAGGCAGAAGTTTTTTGTTTAAGGCCTACAGATATTCCTAACCTACACAGGTAGGCTTGGTGTTTGCTAGTATGATTATCCAGCCCTGACTAACAGAATTAAAGGTTTCTCTATTACACACAGAGGTCATACTAGTAAAAGGAATTTGCAAGATCAGATGACATTAAATTATTAAACTGTATCTTATGGGGTGGGACAACTGTGACACTAAAAGTTAAATATTAAGTTGAAAGTCCTGATAACTGGGGATATTGAAGACAGATGAGGGGACATCTATACAGTGACTTGTTTCAGCTGCTGCAACATTTATTCAGTACTCATGGTTTTTGTTTCTCTCATAGAAGAACCCATCCCCAGATGACTTTACAAACTGTTCTACCACAACCAGACTTCAAACCGAACTGACTTCTAAAAGGCAACTCATGTCCCTCATGCTGTGCCCCCTCATGTCACCCTCTCTCAGCTAAGAAGAAGCCAAAATGAGTGACGCCACTCTTCTTACAACAATAGAGCCAAAAATAAATAGACTTTCATTTTAAGTAATTAATTAAGTCAGGTAAAATCAGGGAGACTGGTTTTGTGTGAGTTCAAAAAATATGGAGACTGTTACGTGAGGTAGTAAAATTCCCTCAGTGCTCTTCCCCTACCCTATCAAAGATTTGAAAGGGACATTAGAAAAGGGGGAATGATAGACCCAATCTGATCTTTTATTAAAATTGAGATCCATCTTGCCACAAAGCCATGAAAAGAAAATTTTGGCTTAACTATAAATTACACCAAATTCTGAACCTGCTTGCAATGCCTGCCCGTGGCCTTGAACTCACCCATGCCTGGCTCTTTGACCAGGAACAGCCCTCTATGAAACTTTATTGACACCTCATAAATACTGGCCTTCCCTGGCCAGACAATGACCCTCTCTGAGGCTCTAATGGTCTTCATAAATTCTGATGTTGGGGCCAGCAAATATATATATATATATATATATATATATATATATATATATATATATATATATATATATAAAAACTACGATTAGTTTGATGCTTGTCAAAGTTCTGATATTTTAACCCCCCTGTAGTGTAAAATTCTGGGTTATAAACCTGGGCTGTAGGAAATTTGGGTGGCTGTCTTGTTCCCACTGTTTTGGGCGGGAGAGGCCACCTGGGCAGTGGAAAATATAAGCTTGCTTTAACTTGATTTTAATTTTAGTCAGTGGTCTTTTCTTGCATCCTGGTCTAATAGGTAAATGCTATCAAACATGGAGCTCTGCCAGCCTGAAGACTTCCTTAGAAACTGCCTCTGACGATGGGCACTTGACATATATGTTGTTGTCAGGAGCTTTAGCTTTCTTTCTAATGAGACCATCAAAGCTGGATCTGCATCTATGTGACCTGGAGGACATAGTTTCTTGTTTTTCAAAGGACATGAGGCAGCAGTGCTGAATTCACTCTTTGTAGGTAAACTGTCGCCACTGAAGGCTAAGTGACTCCCCGTGTGGACTTTGAAGCAATTTGGTCATCCTCCACTTTTCGTGGTGTTTCTTGCTGCTGCACTGGGAATTTGTTATTTGCTTCACAAAATACAAGGAATTCAGCTGGGACACAGTGCTGGAGGGAGTTCTTTCACATGAGACGGGTCAGGGTCTGCAGGAGAATGCATCAACCAGGCTTCTATCCCACATAGCTTGTCCCCTTGACCATTGCACCTGATTCTGAACATTGTCCTGAAACATCTCCATATAACAAGATGCCTTATATGGAGAGTTATCAGACAAATAAGTAATTCCTGGCTGCACAATGTCAGCCACAAGCCATTTGGAAGTTAATGGCAGATACACATGGCCCGACCACAGATGTTTTATCACACACCTGTACACCACAGCTCTGGGCCCACTACTCAGCAGGCTCCAACATACTGGTATCTCTGTTCTACATCATTTTCATGAAACCTAGTCAATCAAGGCACTGTCTGGTACACACTTCATCAGCAAGAGGACATTGAAAGGTTCTCCAGTGCCACCTGGTCATGAAAATTTCAAAAATGTCATGGTATTTATCTAGCCATTTTCAAGGATGAAGTTGGAGAAATTGTGCGTTTCAATTCATTCAGGAACCATTAATGTTTGAGGAAGCACATTTCAAGGAAACTCTGGAGAATTCTCAGAGGCAAGGCTTCCCAAAGAGTGGCCAAAAAGACACATGAAGCCAGGCCCATTGAGGTCTACAATGTGAGGCCCATGTGTGTTTTGACTGTCAACGATGGCTGCCAAGTCTTTCAGTATAAAATAATGTGATGCCCTGGCAGAGATTGACAATGCTCTGTGGAAAGCCACCCTGGGCATTGATCTCAGTTTCCAAAGGCAACTCTCAGGCGTGGTCTCCTAAAATCCCAACACAATTCATGGCAATACTTCTCTGAGGTCAGTTCCTGAACTCAATCTGTAAGGGGAATCACACCAGAGTTCAAGCCCAGGTGGACCTAGGCATCTCTTCCAACCACCAAACAAATGACCACAATTAAAACCAAAACACTCCCAAATGGCCCTCATCTTCTTCCACATAGACACTCTTCATAACCTCTGGCTGGAGGTTTCCATGAGGGGCACAGCCCAAGACAGTTTTCCAAATGAACTCCCTTGCCCCTCATTTGCCTAAAGTCAGGGTGGCCTGGACTCCCTTCCTGTGAACCAATAGTGATCAAATAATCCTGCTCTTAATACTGCTCTGCTTCTCTAATTTGAGGCCTACTGACTGTCTGGTATATATTCTTTATGTGAATTGGTGTCATGAGAAAACACAAGCCCTTATGTGCTAGCCTCTGTAGGGCTTTGAAGAACTGATTTGACACAAAGAATCCCTATTCTCACGTGATGGAGGTCAGGAAGCTTACAGAGGAAGGCGAGAGACTTCATCCACAATGACTGCTCTTTTGGCCATTTTCGTTTTGCATGCACACTTGGAAACTTTCTTTAGATCCATCAGGTGCTGAGAATCTAAGCCACTGCCTCACACAGGGCAAAGAGGCTGATTCAGCCACATCTCTTTCCAAAGCAATTAAGCAAAGAGCCACAGGTGATGCCCATTCATTTCCATTTGAAAACTCTTTTTTTCTGGCTTCACAAAGGGGTTTCCTGAGGCAAAGATCTTCCTGACATTTAAGAAAACAGAACAATAGGTAAGCAAAAGGCCCAGTGCAGTGTTTTTCCACTGAGACTTTAATGGTCACACGGATATGTGAGTTTTCTGAGATGCTTCTATTCTCTTCAGCTATCCAGAACATGGCCATGTCACAGAGCTTGGAGGTGGTACATATCTTGGAAACCAAACCATGAGGCTATTCTGGAGAGTGGCCAGTATTCAGGAAGAAAACAAGAACTTAGGAAGATAGTAGGTGTTGCCCATCCATAAGGCAAGCCTCTCTCCATTCTTAAATTGTGCAGTATGAATGTTGGGAAGCTTTCTACTAGACAGGACACAACCATTGATGCATTCGCTTTTCAAATGTCTACAACCACAGATACAGTGGAATGCACAGACAGAAACACTCGCGTTGTCAAACGACTTTCTAGAAACATTTCAGTCCAAACAAACAAACAGTCTTTTCTACCTATTCTCAGAAAAGAGACAAAACCACAAACTCACACCAACACCCACAACGGCACCTCCTTCCCCCAAGTATGTTGGTGAATATATTGAGTGTCCTCTGACTGGTGGTTCATACTATGTTCCCCCAAAATGGCCTGTTCTGTCTCAGATCTGGTCTCCTTCGCCAACTCTGTGAAGTTGTCAGGAGCCATGGTTGAGCCACTACCTGCTTTCTCAGAAAAGGCTCCTCTTCAGAGGTCTCCTGGCATTTGGCCATTATCACTTCAGTAGGTACCAACAAAGACTGACTCTGTCCTTGGTAAATCCAAACAATTGAGACCACTGGGACTGGGACTGGGACTTACTCTGGGTGCCTGGCTTCCTGGATCCCAAGTTCAGAGTGTTCCATCACCAAGGAAGTGTGTACTGATATTTGCTTCTAAGGGTCCCAGGAGATGGAGACTGCCCCTACTTTCTGTGACAGTTTCACAAGTTAGAATGGTATATCAACAATAGGCACCCGGGAACAGCTCTTCTCACAGGCCTGGTTTGGTCCATCTTCTCTATATTAAGAAGAGAAAGGCTGATTCAGATACATCTCTTCATCCTGACCCGGTTGTTTAACATTGAAAATGACTTTTGCTCTCTCAGGTCCTTCATAGCTGCCTTCTTCTCCATGTATCATTTCTGCATGGACCTTTGAGGTTCTCATCAGGTGGAAGATACCCTACAATCCAGTATTGGAAGACCAACTCTCTCCCTGATCTTCTGTAAAGTTAGATTGAGGGAACAGTGTATGGTTAGGGTTAACAACATGTTCGATTGGGTTAGGAATAATTCTGCAGGATGAATAATGGTTATGGGAACATGTGATATTTACAAAATATACAGTTGAAATATAGGTATGAAAACAGAAATCTAGGTGAGATTTGATGCCCAGAAGGGCATTGGGCCCTTGATTGGGATACTTAGCTTTGAATTAATTTCTGCACAGATGTCTCAGATAAATCAATATACAATGGTATAGGATATTGTACCTTGGATGATTGAATGTCGAAGAGAACATGCAGTCAAAAAGGGATAGTCGGTAGGATTAGAAAGATAGACGGTAGTTTTAGAAAGATGAGTGAGTATAGGATTTGGACAAAATGGTCTTTAGCAATAGGGTTTCATGTAGAGAGTGAATGTAAATGTCAGCACATGTTAAGAGGCAGTCACAATGATGAACTGGGGAAAATATATATCAATAGAGACATTAGGAAATCAGGCAAAGTATAAGGTGAGTAATAGGATTAGACATTTTCAACAGGTTTGAGGTTGAATATACAATCTTAGGAAGAAACAAATATGTAGTCACCAATAGGATCCACATTTGAGAGCAATAGGCAAACTGGACATGGATGATTTTAGTAATCCATGTTCAATTTCCATTTAGGCTTTAGTACAATCATAAGTGTGACATTTGCTTTTTGTTTCCAGAATATTACTGTGATAAAATGTATATGTAGATCAGGTGACATGAGTATTTCTTTCACCATTTCTAGGAACAGTATTTTGAAGACGTGTAAATTAGTATTTTGAATACAAATAGGTGTACACTGTGTCTATGATTATAGAAATAATGCATGAATAGACCATACTGTGAATAAATAATATAACTGGTTCCAACTTAAATAATGGTTCAAATTGATATCTGAAAATATACAGGAAACCTTATATTGATATATATCCATTCATTCAAACCAGTTATACATCTAATGGTAATATTAGGGTTATGGTTTATCATGAAGAATGTGTGAGTTTTGCTTCAAAAGTAATTGTGGAAATCGAAAATAATGTGTTTGGAAAGAAGTCTCATGAAAAGACCAGTCATGTAACCTGGAGGAATACATGTGTTCTGAAGCAGGAAGTGATTGAAAGTGAAACAAAAGACTTTAAATTTGTGAACTTGTGGATGAAATATATATCTTATGATGTGCATAAACTGAGGAAATAGTAATGTACAAGTGTTGAAAAAAAATGAACGTCAAAATACACATCATGTCCTATAGAAATCTACTTGCATTTATATTAACCTGGGTCAATTAGTGTAAAAATATTAGGATATGTATGCACAATTCACTTAACTTAGTTTTCAGTTCTAGGAAACAAATACGTATTTCAGGAGGATGAATATGTCTTAGAATAATCTTATGAAAAGTTGATTATAAATACGCTCTTAAATATTAATGAATTAAGGGAGTACATAATAAGATACATTTATTTCATATTTTGAAAACTCTGGAGAGTATATATATATATATATATATATATATATATATATATATATATATATTAAAATACACACACAGAAATTAAAAAGTATTAATATACAAACCAAATGAAATTCACCATGAAATATATATCATCCACCGATCTAAAAATATTCATTTTACTGAACATGAATTTATGTATAATGTTGTTCAGCTAGGATACTCACTCATAGGTTGAATTTTCAGTTTCAAAAGTGTTTAACAGGAGTGATCTCTTCTCACAATTTGTATCTGCCAAGTGAGCCACCTCACAAGAATGTACGTGTGGTACCAGGTAGAATTCTATATGTGCATATAAAAATATATGTGCTGAATAGGCTACAGAGAAATGGAGACATGAATTCACATATTTGTTAACTTTAAAAACACATGGAGAAGTGTTTCAACAAAAAAATGACTAGATTTAAAACTCCTACCATATATAATGCAAAAGGAACGTCCAAATGTTAACCTTGCATCCTCTGAACTACTTGTATTTCAATTTGGTTTGGTCTATTTTTATCCATCATAATAGGATTTGTAGTCAGAGTCTAGTAGGGAGTGGGTTACTATGAGGGATTCAGTATTTTGAATGAATATTTGGAAAATGAATCCAATGTGTATGCAAATATGTGCTACAAAAAAATCTTCCCACTCTCATCCAGAACAATGCCTTGACATTACCTTAGCCCCAAGTAAGATACAATTAGAGGAGAAGAGTTAGAAAATCTAGGAATACATATGTGGAATGGAAAATGCTCTGGAGTTCACAACACTGGAGGTGGTAGAGGAGTTTCCAAAAGTAATGGAGACTGTAAAAACTCCACAAACATGGAAGTGTGCAGGCCTCAAGACATCTGGGAAACTGTCTTTGAGGTTGTACACTTGAAATATATGTTGTTTTCAGGAGCTTTAGCTTCCTTTTTAGTGAGACCATCAAAGCTGTGTATGCATCTGTTACATGGAGGACATGGTTTCTTATTTTCCAATGAACATGAGATAGCAGTGCTGAATTCTCTCTTTGTGGGTTTACTGTGGCCACTGGGGTCTAAGAATCTTTCCGTGTAGACTGTGAAGCCATTTGGTCATTCTCCAATTTTGTTGTGTTCTTGTTGCTGCACTGGGAGTTTGGTATTTGCTTCACAAAATACAAGGAGTTCCACTGGGACACAGTGCTGGAGGGAGTTCTGTCACGTGTGGTGTGTAAGGGTCTGCAGGAGAATGCACCAACCAGGCTTCTACGCCACATTGCTTGCCCCCTTGACCGTAGCAACTTGATTCTGAACATTGCCCTGAAAACTCTCCATCTAACAAGATAGCTTAATATACAAAGGTATGCTGGCTGCACCATGTCAGTCACAAGCATTTGGAAGCCAAAGTAAGATCCACATGACCCCACCACAGATGTTTTATCACACAACTGCACACCACAGCTCTGGGCCCACTACTCAGCAGGCTCCACCATACTGGCAGCTCTGTCCTACACCATTTTCATGAAACCCAGTCAAGGAAGGCACTGTCTGGTACACTCTTGATCAGCAACAGGACATCCAAAGGTTCTCCAGTGCCACCTGGTCGTGGAAATTTCAAAAATTTCATGGTATTTATCTAGACATTTTTCAAGGATTTAGTTGGAGAAACTGTGGGTTTCAATTCATTCAGGAACCATTAAATTTTTAGGAAGCACATTTCAAGGAAAACTCTGGAGAATTTTCAGAGGCAAGTCTTCCCAAAGAGTGGCCAAAAGGCCACATGAAGCCAGGCCCATTGAGGTCTACAATGTGAGGTCCATGTGTGTTTTGACTGTCAACAATGGCTGCCAAGTCTTTCAGAATAAAATCATGTGATGTCCTGGCTGAGATTGACAGTGCTTGGTGAATAGCCACCCCAGGCTTAGATCTCAGTTTCCAATGGCGACTCTCATGCATGGCCGCCTAAAATCCCAACACAATTAATGGCAATACTTCTCTGAGGTCAGTTCCAGAACTCAGTCTTTAAGGGGAATCGCACCAGAATTCCAGCCCAGGTGGACCCAGGATTCTCTTCTAACCACCAACAATTGACCACAATTAAAACCAAAAAACTCCCACATGGCCCTCATCTTCTTCAACATAGACACTCTGAATAACCTCTAGCTAGAGGTTTCCATGACGGGCGCAGCCCAAGAGAGTGTCCAAAATAAGCTCCCTTGCCCCTCATTTGCCTAAAGTCAGAGTGGACTAGACACCATTCCTGTGAACCAAGAGTGATCAAATAGCCCTTCTTTAATACTGCTCTGCTTCTCCAGTTTGAGGCCAACTGACTGGTATAGATTCTTTATGTGAATTGGTGTCCTGAGAAAACCCAAGCACCTATTGGCTAGCCTCTGCAGAGCTTTGAAGAACTGGTTTGACCCAACGGATCCCTATTCTCACTTGATGGAGGTCAGGAAGCTTACAGAGGAAGGCGAGAGACTTCATCCACAATGACTGCTCTTTTGGCCATTTTGGTTTTGGATGCACACTTGGAAACTTTCTTTAGATCCATCAGGTGCTGAGAATCTAAGCCACTGCCTCACAGAGGGCAAAGAGGCTGATTCAGCCACATCCATTTCCAAAGCAATTAAGCAAAGAGCCAAAGGTGACGCCCATCCTTTTCCATTTGAAAACTGATTTCTTCAGGTTTCACACAGGGGTGGCCTGAGGCAAACACGTTCCTGACATTCAGGACAACAGAACAATAGGTAAGCAAAAGTCCAAAGTAGTATTTCTCCACTGAGACTTTACTGGTCGCACTGATATCTGAGTTTTCTGATATGCTCTCATTCCCTTCAGCTATCCAGTACATGATCATGTCACAGAGCTTGGAGGTGGTACATATCTTGGAAATAATACCATGAGGCTATTCTGGAGAGTGGCCAGTATTCAGGAAGAAAAGAGGAACTTAAGAAGATAATAGGTGTTGCCCATTCATAAGGCAAGCAGCTCTTTATTCTTTAATTTGGCAAGATGAATGCTGGGAAGCTTTCTACTAGACAGGACACAACCATTGATGAATTCTCTTTTCAAATGTCTACAAAAATGGATTCAGTGGGATACACAGACATAGAAACACTCGCGTTGTCAAACGACTTTCTAGAAACATTCCAGTCTAAACAAACAAACCGCCTTTCCTACCTATTCTCAGAACATGAGACAAAACCACAAACTCACACAGACACCCACAACGGAATCTCCTTCCCCCAAGTATGTCTGTGAGTATCCTGAGTGTCCTCTGACTGGTGGGCCATACTATTTTCCACCAAAATGGCCTGTCCTATCTCAGACCTGGACTTCTTTGCCAACTCTGTGAAGTTGTCAGGAGCCATGGTTGAGCCACTACCTGCTTTCTCAGAAAAGGCCCCTCTTCAGAGCTCTCCTGGCATTTGGCCATTCTCACTTCAGTAGGTACTAAGAAAGACTGACTCTGTCCTTGGTAAATCCAAACAAATGAGACCACTGGGACTGGGACTGGGACTGGCTCTGGGTGCCTGGCTTCCTGGATCCCGAGTTCAGAGAGTTCCATCACCAAGGAAGTGTGATAGGTCACTTCCTTCACGAACTGAATGAGGTCACTGGGTTGGCAACCACTTTTTCCTAACAGTTGCTTCCAAGGGTCCCATGAGATGGAGGCTGCCCATACTTCCTGTGACACTTTCACAAGATAGAATGGTATATCAACCATAGGCACCCGGGAACCGCTCTCCACACAGGCCTGGTTTGGTCGATTTAATCTACATTAAGAAGAGAGAGGCTTTCAGACACATCCCTTCATTTTGACCAGGTTGTTTTACATGGAAGTTGACTTTTGCTCTCTCAAGTCTTTCATAGGTGTCTACATCTTCTTCAGGGATCATTTCTGCACGGAACTTTGAGGTTCTCAGCAGGAGGAAGATCCCTTACATTCCTGTATTGTAAGACCAACAATATCCTTGTTCTTCTGTTAAGTTATATTGAGGAAATATTGCATGGTTAAGGGTAATAACAGGTTCGATTTGGTTTAGGAATCATTCTGCAGGATGAATTATGGTATTGGGAACCTGCGATATTTACAAGAATATACTGGTGAAATATAAGTATGAAAACAGAAATCTAGGTAATATTTGAAGTCCAGAAGGGCATTGGGTGGCCTGAACACCCTTCCTTTGAATCAGGAGTGATCAAATAGCCCTGCCGCTAATACTGCACTGCTTCTCCAAATTGAGGCTTACTGACTGTCAGGTATAGATTCTTTATGTGATTTGGAGACATGAGAAAACCCAAGCACCTATTGTCTGATGCCACAGCAAATGGTTTATTGGGGGTCCAGCATGCTGGGGCTCAAAGCTCACTTCAGAGGAGGAAAGAACAAAGAGCCCAGAGAACAACTTGAGAAGAGATTATATATAATCTTTAGAGAGTGCAGGGACTTTATATACATCATAGCCTCCTTTAGCAAATATCATATACTGTGGGAAAATCAAATAACAACTCTAAAACATGATTAGCACATTCATTGGCGGGAACAGTTCGGGCAGGGGGTGATTGGTCAGCCCTGAGAAGGGGTATACATTTAAACTGATTGGTTGAAGCCCTGAGATGTATACGTGCTGAGATGCACGGTTTCTGGGAAGGGGTTGTTAAGTAACTAGGTGGTCAGGAAAGATTTCAACACATCTAATGGGCAGTTCCGGGAATTGTCTTCACTGACACAGGAATTTCAGGTTCTGAGCACAGCTTGTAAACTTTACAAAACCTGTTTCTTTACGTTTCAATTTTAATTTCTTTAATTCTTTCATTTCTCCTTTTTCTGCCTACTTTTAATTTTAAAAGTAATGAATCATAATTTTTGTGGGGTCTCACATTCTATTTCTGCCAGTGAAGTGTATTTCTGTCTGATTACCATGAGTTTTACCTGCCCAATCTGAGCCTGGAGAAAGGAAACTATGAGGTTAAGCAAACAAGGTCCCACAGTTATCAACACCATAAGCATGATCAGGGGTCCAGCTAAGGCTGATAGGAGTGTAGTTAACCAGGGGGACAAGGTAAACCATGACTCAAACCACACTTGTTGAATCTCCCTTTCTCTCTGGTGCTCTTCAAGGCATTTTGTCAATTTACTCATGGATTATTTTACAACTCCAGTATGGTCAGCATAAAAACAGCATTTTTCTCTCAGTACAGCACAGAGGCCCCCCTCCCTTATTAAATGGAGGTCTAATCCTCACCTGTTCTGTAAAACAACTTTAGAGAGAGAGGTTAAGGATTCCTGCAAAACTGTGATGGAGGTCTCTAACGTCTTCAAGTCTTGATTTATTGCTGTTTCTAATCAGGCCATTTGTTGTGACCCATGGATCATATCAGCTGTTCCTGTACCCACTCCTGCAGCAGCTCCTAGCCCCAATAGGATGGCTAGAGTAAGGGACACTGGCTCCTGGCAAAATCGGGTTGTTTGTCCACCTAGTAGACCTTCAAAGGATTCTGGATCATGATAGAGCACCCTGGGGGGTATCTGCACCATTACACAATAATGTACAGAGCTGTCAAATACCTGGGCTGAAATGCAAGGAGTTCTGACTGTGTGGAGTTCAGTACCATAAAGGTTCCTTTAATTAGTTCCCAAGGGGAGGAGTCAGCTGTACTCTGGACTGGGGAAGTAGGCAAAGACGGAAACTGCGAAGTATGAGATGGTAGAGGTGTTTTGGTAGATCTAGGCATGGGAGGTTTAGGAGGCTTAATTCCTGACTTGAATGGATTGGGCCCTATTGCTGTGGGATTTTCTTCCTTTTTAAGCCGGATGGTGAACCAGAGACCAAAGTCATAACCAGGGCCATTAATATAGAATCGCATTCCCCAAGTATTTCCCATAGGCCATGTTGTTCTGAGGTAGCCCCTTCCTTTGAAAGTGAAAGTTATATTGAGGGGGTAACATAGACTATTTTTTCCACAGCAAGTTTTTGACACCACTTGGATAGCGGCACATTTATTGGGATCAATCCAGATGTCATTTCATCCTACCGAATCATACTGTCTGGGGAGTTTGGGTTTCACAATGTAGCTCCCGTGTGTTCACAACCCCAAGATCTACAATAAAAGTCACTGGGTCCTCCACAGGTTTGGGCCTGTTTGCGATTTCAGAAATCAGCTGGGCACACTTAATAAACAAGACTGGCTAGTTTACACCTGAGCTGGGGAGATGACATCAATAATTCATGGGGTAAGTTGGTCTATGTTGCCCTGGTTTGGGCTTTAGTGGGATCTGTGTGGGGTCCACTATGTCAGGGAGATCCCAGTCAGAGAGGCCTATGGCAAGCTGACAAATGTCCGGGTGGAGAGATGGCCACCAAGTCCATAAGGGGGCTGTATGTGAAATAGACCACACTACTTGCCCAGTAGGATTTAAAACTTGCCACTGTTGCTAAACAGGCTGATGGGGATTAGGACTGCTGGTGGTCAGGGGAAGAATCCATAGCCCTACCCACACCACAGACATGCAACTTGAGAGGGTTACCAGTCTGTTCCAGTTTCCAGCCAGAGTATGGACAGGGCACAGGATTGAGATGGGAGGCATGGATCCAGGAAGTGATCCCATCCACTTTCACCACTGTAGGTGTTATAAGCAGCACCTGGTATGGTCCTTTCCAGCAGGGTTCCAGGGATGACACCCGATACTGTCTCATGTAGACGAAGTCTCCCACTTGATATCGATGTGGAGTTCCCTCGTCTCCAGGATGATAAGCAGTGGCCAACTGTTTCCACAGGTATCGCTGGGTGCTGGGTTTGTTCAAGGGCTTTAAGTCTGTCTAGCAAGGGTGTGTGAAAGGAATCATTAATCTCAGAGTTGGGGTTAGGTCCCTTAATGGAGGAGGGGCACCGTAGAGAATTTCATAAGGGGTGAGGTTACACAAAGGGGCGGAGGGGTATTTCTTGCACGAAAAAGTACATGAGGTAGGAGCATAGTCCAATTTTTTATGCCGGTCTCCAAGATTAATTTCGTTAAGTCTCTTTGATGGTTCTATTCATCGTTTCTACCTGTCCTGAGCTCTGGGGTCTATAAGCACAATATAACATCCAATTAATCCCCAGGGTCCTGGAAAATCCCTGACTTACCTGGGCCACGGATGCCGGTCCGTTATCAGACCCTATTACCTTAGGCAGGCCGAACCTTGGAAAACTGTCTTCTAGGATCTTTTTGACCACCATCTGAGCTGTTTCTTTCTTCATGGGGAAGGCTTCGACCCATCCTGAAAAAGTATCTACAAAGACTAGGAGATATTTAAGTCCATACCTTGCTGGCTTAATTTCAGAAAAGTCCACTTCCCAGAATTGTCCTGGTCTGGTTCCTCGTATGCACTTCCCTGCAGGAATCTTGGATGGGAAAGTATTAACTAATTGGAAGACTTGAAAGGCTCTAGTCACCTGCTCAGCTATTTTTTTCCTCTTTGAGTCAGTCAATAATAAGTCCTTTCTTCGGTCTTTTAAGAGTGCCTATAACTTCTTTGAGCCTAAGTGGTTGAGCTGGTGTACGTCTTTGACATAAAGGTGGGCTTTTTGAAATTGTAAACTTGGCTCTGTAGGGTCCCAGATTTCTGTATCTGTCTCCTCAGATGATAAGTTGCCTGAATGTTCCGGGGCGGCCAAGTCTCCTGATTTTTGTTCCCCCCGGTGTGGAAAAAGTTAACAGCGTCACTCCGTTTAGGGCTGCCAATTAAGCTTCCTCATCTGCCCTTCTGTTTCCAACTGCCACAGGGTTGTTTCTCTTCTGGTACCGGGACAGTCCACTATAGCTAGTTCCTTATGGCCCTGCACTGCTGAGCCAAGGTGGAGGATCTCATCTTTATTTTTTATTTTTTTCCCGGCAGAGGTTAATAGCCCGCATTGTTGGTAAATAGTCCCGAGCATATGAACAGTGGCAAATGCATAGTGGCTATCAGTTTATATGGTGGCCCTTTTCCCTGTTGCTAGTTCCAATGCTTTCATAAGGGCAATCAGTTCTGCTTTTTGGACTGATGTCCCTTCTGGGAGACCAGAATATCAGATGAAATAAGTTTTGCTAACTGCTGCTGCTCCAGCCCGCCGCTTACCATCTTGGAGGAAGCTGCTGCCATCCGTAAACCATACGACTTCAGGGCGAGGCAGTGGCTGATCCTTCAAGTCTTGTTGTATACTGGTTTCCTTGCCAGTATGTGTTGACACTCATGAGTGACGGGTCCTGATGATTCTTCTGGCAGCAGTGTAGGTGGGTTGAGTGGAGCAGGGGGTCCCAGCGTTATTCTGTCTTTGTCAAGCAAGAGGCTCTGGTAGTGGTTTATTGTGGAGTTTGACTGCCACCTCTCTGGAGGCTAACAGATGATGCTCTCCAGGGCATGGGGGGCTATAATGGTTAGCTTCTGTCCCAACGTTAATTAATGAGCATCTTTTATTAGAAGGGCTGCCGCTGCTATAGCACTTAAGCAATGGGGCCACCCGCTAGCCAATGGGTCCAGTTTTTTGGATAAATACGCTACTGGCTTTTTCCAAGGTCCCAAGGACTGAGTGAGCACTCCCCGTGCTATTCCTTTCTTTTCCTCGATATAGAGAGTGAAGGGTTTTCTACATCTGGGAGTGCTAAGGCCGGAGCAGATAGCAGCACCTTTTTTTGACATTATCAAAAGCTTGTTGGTGCTCAGGGGTCCATTGGAAGTGGGCATCCCCCTTTATCAGCGGGTATAAAGGGGCAGCCAGAGATGCGAACCCAGGAATCCATAACCTGCAAACGCTGGCAGTCCCAAGAAACTCTCTGAGTTTTCTCTTATTAGATGGGGGCAGTATCTGCAAAACGGTTTTTTTTCTGGGCTCAGGGAGCCATCGTTTGCAACCCCTAAGAGAATAACCCAGGAAGATTACTTCTTGCTGACAAGTTTGGGCCTTTTGGCAGAAGCCATATATCCAAGCCGAGCAAGCTCGAATAATAGTGCTTGGGTCCCAGACTCATAGGTCTCCTTGGTGTTGGCTGCCAGTAGAAGATCATCCACTATTGGAGTAGGGTGACTTTGGGGTGTGCAGTTTTGAAGTCATTGATGTCTCTGTGGAGGGCTTCATCAAAGAGAATGGGGGATTTTTTGAACCACTGTGGGAGTCTAGTCCAGGTTAGTTGGCCAGATGTTCCAGGTTCTGGGTCTACCCACTCTAAAGCTAACAGCAACTGACAGTACTTATGTAGAGGCGAGCAGAAGTAAGCATCTTTTAAGTCCAGCACAGTGTACCATTTCTGCTCCGGATTCAGAGTGCTAAGCAAATTATATGGATTGGGTACTGTGGGGTGAATGTCCTGCACTCTGTTGTTTATCTCTCTTAGGTCTTGAACAGGACGGTAGTCCCCAGTTCCTGGCTTTCTTACTGGTACCAGGGGGTGTTCCAGGCTGATTGACAGGGCCTTAGGACCCCAAGACCCAGGTATTTATGAATATGGGGCCTTATCCCATCCTTAGCTTCTTTGCTTAGAGGATATTGTTTAACACTAATTGGAGACGCAGAGGCTTTTAATTCTACTACTATTGGAGGTTGTTGATGGCTTGACCTAACCTAGCAGTTTCTGCCCAGGCATTAGGATAATCTTTTATCCATTTCTGGGGTAGTTTGCCTGTTTGATCAGTCCTAGGGGGCGCGAAGAGTTGATGTTCATCTTCTACAGACATAGTCAAAGATGTTACTATGGGAGTTAATACTGCAGGCTTTAGAACCCCCACTTGGGGACCATTAGGGTTAAAGGTTATTCTAGTCCAGAGTTTGGTAAGCATATTCCTGCCCATCAATGGGGCCGGGCATTCTGGGATTACTAGGAAAGAGTGGTGGACTTTTTCCTTTCCGAGGTCCATATTCATCTCAGTTGTCCAAGCCTGATATCTACTGCCATTAGCCCCTTGAACTAGGGACGATTTAATTGATAGGGGGGCCAGTGAAGTCTTAAGGGCTGAGTATACTGCTCCTGTAATCACTTCAAAGTTCACTGTGTTCCCCTCAACTTCAAATGTTACTCTGAGCTGGGGGAGGGGATCTGAGCCCCGAATTTCCTAGTCCTCTTCTAGAGTCAGCACGGCGGGCTGGCGTGGCTGCTTCTTTTGGGGGCACTCTTTGGCCCAGTGTTCTTTTTTATTACAGTGGGCACATTGATTTGAGGCCAACGGCAGCCTTTGGCGTGAACCCAGGTATGCCTTTATGTATCCCTGCTTTTTAACTTCTGGCCTATTTGCTGCTGTGACCAGAACCTTAGGCAATGCTTTACTCTGCCATTTGCTTCTTTCCTCCTTCTTTTGTTCCCTTTCCTTCTCTCTCCTCTATTCCCTTTCCTCCTCAGTTTCTCTCTTAAAATATACTTTCTCAGCTTCTCTGACTAAATCTCTTAAGGTCATATCTTATAATCCATCTAGACGTTGTAACTTTCTCTTAATATCTAGGGCAGTCTGCTTGATAAAGGCCATTGCAACAGATGGCTTTTGGTCTTCTGCCTGAGGATCAAAAGGAATATATTTCCTATAAGCTTCCATAATTCTCTCCAGAAACATAGAAGGAGACTCATTAGGCCCTTGGATAATCTCTCTTACCTTGGCCAAATTAGTTGGCCCTCTGGCGGCCGCTCAGAGACCCACTATTAGAGAACGGCAATAAGTGGACAGATGCTACCTACATTCAAAGGTGTTGGGGTCCCAGTTGGGTCGGTTCATGGGCAAGTAGGGACAGAGAGGGAGCATCACAGGGGCTTCTGAGTTTTATATTATTTATCTCCTGCGGGTTCCTTTAGGTGGCCCAGCTTCCTTCAGGGGAGCAGGGGCTGCTGCTGCTGCGGGGAAGTCCCCTGGAGGGCTTGGGTCTGGCCCAATTGCCTCTAGCGGCGGAGAGGCTGAGTCAGCGGCGGGAGGATCATCTGGAACATGTTGTGGGTTGGGGAGCGAGGGTAGAGGATAAGGAGAGAGAGGAGTGTCCAGTCTTGTGACTCAGAATGGAGGGAAGAGGGGGAGGAGCAGAATGTTGGAATGATAAGATCGTGGGGGAAGGGGTATATGGCTGTTAATCTGGGTGGCCAAGTGGCCCCGGTGAAAGACAATATCTCTGACTTTTCGGATTAGAGGGAAGTGGAAGGATTCTTCTCGAGGCCATCCGACTCCTAGGATGGGCCATTCTGAAGCACAGAGAGTCTGCCAGATCCGGCATTTTACTGAAAAAGAAAGATTCTTGGTACTTGAGCGAACATCAGTCCAATGATCAAGGTTAAGGGACAGAGGCATGGAAGTGCTTTGTCCCATAATGTCCCATAATGGGAGTTACTCAAACAGGGACAGTGAATACACAAACGTGACACAGACAAAGACAAACAGTAAACGTTTAACATGAGTCCAAGAAAAAGATTAGAACTGAGTAACTGGCCAAACCTGATGGGTTAGACAATAAAGACAGACAGTAAACTCAACATGAGTTCCTGACAATGAACAAAACTGAGTAGCCAGCAAAACCTGATGGGCTGGAAAACCGAATCCTGAAGCAAAAAATAACCGAGTTGAGGAATCTACTAATCCTCAATTTCCCGAGTCCTCTGGAGTTTCCCCCAGGGACGTGGCCTGTGACTCTGTGACACATCTGTCAGCCACCATCGCAGAGAGCTAATGTTCTTCACCGACATCCATTTTGCCAAGCCCTAACCTGAAACCCGAAACCAGAAATAGGCACCTTAATTACTCTGAAAGGAGTCCATTGGGGTCTTTTGTTCTTCACTGCTGGATTTCTCAGCTAGGGCCTCCAGATGAAAAGGTGGGCCGAACGTCGGAGGAAAAGACCACCAAGAGAATTTCTCATGAAACAGCATAGGGTTTATTGGGGGTCCAGCATGCTGGGGCTCACAGCTCACTTCAGAGGAGCAAAAAACAAAGAGCCCCAAGAACAACATGAGCAGATTTTATATACATTCTTTAGAGAGGGCAGGGACTTAACATACATCCTAGCTTCCTTTAGCAAATCACCGTATACTGTGGGAAAATCAAATAACAACTCTAAAACATGATTTGCACATTCATTGGTGGGAACAGTTCAGGCAGGGGGTGATTGGTCAGCCCTGAGAAGGGGTATACATTTAAACTGATTGGTTGAAGCCCTGAGATGTATATGTGCTTAGCTGCACGGTTTTTGGGAAGAGGTTGTTAAGTAACTAGGTGGTCAGGGAAGATTTCAACACACATCTAATGGGTAGTTCCGGGAATTGTCTTAACTGCCACAGGAATTTCAGGTTCTGCGTGTAGCCTGGAAACTTTACAGAACCTGTTTCTTTACGTTTCAATTTCAATTTCTTTTATTCTTTCAGAACCTTACAAAGGAAGGCGAGAGACTTCATCAACAATGACTGCAATTTTGGCCATTTTGGTTTTGGAAGCAGATATGGGATCATTTTTAGATCCATACGGTGCTGGTAATCAAAGCCACAGCCTCACACAGGGCCAAGAGGGTGATTAAGACACATCCCTTTCCAAAGCAATTACTTCTCTGAGGTCAGTCACTGAACTCAGTCTCTGAGGGGAATCACACCAGAGTTCAAGACCAGGTGGACCCAGTCATCTCTTCCAAACTCCACACAAATGACCACAATTAAAACCAAAACACTCCACCAAGGCCCTCATCTTCTTCCATATATACATTCATCATAACCTCTGGCTGGATGTTTCCATGAATGGCACAGCCAAAGAGAGTTTCCAAAATAAGGTCTTTTTCCCTTCATTTGCCTAACCTCAGGGTAGCCTGGACACCATTTCTGTGAACCAGGATTGATCACATAGGTCTGCCATTAATACTGCTCTGCTTCTCCAATTTGAGGCCTACTGACTGTCAGGTATAGTTTCTTCATGTGATTTGGAGTCATGAGAAAACCCAATCATCTCTACAGGGCATGAAAGAACTCATTTGTCCCAAAGGATCCCTATTCTCACTTGATGGAGGTCAGGAACCTAAAAGATGAAGGTGAGAAACTTCATACACCATGACTGATCTTTTTTGCATTTTGGTTTTGGATGCACACATTGGATTTTTCTTTAGATCCAACTGGTGCTGAGAATCTAAGCCACTACCTCACACAGGGCAAAGAGGCAGATTCAGACACATCCCTTTCCAAAGCATTTAAGCAAAGAGCCACAGGTGATGCCCATTTATTACCATTTGAAAACAGTTTTTTTCAGGATTCACAAAGGGCTGGCCTGAGGCAAAGACCTTCCTGACATTCATGGCAACAGGCAAATAGGTTAGCAAAAGGCCCAAAGCAGGGTTTCTCCACTGAGACTTTCCTGGTCACACTGATATCTGAGTTTTCTGAGATGCTCGCATTCCCTTCAGCTATCCAGTACATGGCCATGTCACAGAGCTTGGAGGTCGTACATATCGTGGACACAAAACCATGAGCCTATTCTGGAGAGTGGCCAGAATTCAGGAAGAAAACAGGAGCTTAGGAAGATAGTAGGTGTTGTTAACTAGATTTATAACACCTACCCTATATCATGCAAAAGGCAAGTCCAAATATACACCATGCCTCCTCTGAACTGCTTGTATTTCTATTCTGTTTGGGTTATTTTTCTCCATCATATTAGGATTAGTTGTCAGAGTGTAGTAGGGTATGGGTTAGTGTCAGTTGTCCCGGCCGGCGGGACACATCAACGTGGGCAAGAAACTTAGTTGGGGAGGAATGAAGCGACAAGAGACACGAGAGATTACAGCAAGACTGGAGTTCTGATCATGCTGCAAACTTTTATTGTTCTCACATGGAAATTTATATGCTGTGGATGGGAAAGCTCTCTTATCGGCAGTTGCTGGATGTCTTCAGAAAGTGAGATAACCTCAGGATGTTGCCGGAAGACAGATGGCTGCAGGATGTCTCAGGGAGATAGATGGCTGCGGGATGTCTCCCAGGCAGGATATCTCCCAGGGGGCTGTTTCTTTTCAGTGTCAGGCTATACTTTGAAGGAGAACTTCCTTCTAGCCCCTGACCTCTCCCCCTTTCTTATATAAAATATTTGACCATACCTTACCGGCCAATGTTTTAGGGGGTGATAGAGGCTCTGTTTCTCTAGCAGGCCTTTGAATATCTCATGATTCGAGAGAGAATGTTTACAAGATTTCGTGGTGGCCTTGGCATATTTTTGGAGGAGACGGCTTTAAAAGGGAAGCATGCCGACCGCCATGCACCAGAGCGTGTTACTAAGAGGTCTTCTGTTTTGGTATCCGTGGATCCATCCTCCTGCAGTCCATCCTGCATCCTCCGTTATTATGGCCTAACGTCCTCACTCCATGGGTGCATCCCCCCCCAAGTGAAGGGGCCCATGGAGGACGAACCCTTATGGCAATGGCAGAAGATGGTTGGTCAGAGCTGTTACTTATAGTTTAATGTAAGAAAGAGAGATCTGTGGGGATATAAACTTAAGAAATAAGCCTGTGAGAAGGGTAGAACATCCTTTTAAATGTTGGCAGCATGGTCTTCCATCTCCAGGTGATGATAGTGGACCTGTATGGGCTTAGAGGGCAAAATATTAATCTGTTCTATAATAAATTGTACAAGCCTGTTTATAATGCAGGGTCCTATGGACACCATTAAAAGTAAACCCAACAAAGGGCCTAATAGGGGAAGAAGGTAGGGTAGAAATCCATTAAACCCAGTCCAGAGGGGATTTTCAAAAAGTTCCCTTCGTCTCTTTTCTAGATCTTCTTGAAGCTGCTTAATTTTAGTGCGTACTATGACTGATTTATTGGCATTAAAGCAGCATCGTGCCCCTAAGGCCAAGCAAATACCTCACTGGTTAGCTGTCAGTAAATCTAAGCCTTCTCTGTTTTGAAGGAACACTTCTGCCAGGGAGTCTACTAGCTCCTGCAAATCTTTAATGGTTCCTGATAGAGTTTTTACATCATTTATAAGTTGTTGAGACAGGCGATGCTAAGAGTGTATAGCCATGCCTAAGCCAGCTGTACCTGTGTTCACAGCAGCTGTTATTCCAAGGCTGGCAAAGAGTGGTAAGGCCTGTATTGCCCGCCTGTGTCTTTTGACTAAGGTGTCTGGACTAGGAATGCATAGAGTTTTGTCTCCTGGGACAATAGTTATATCAGGGAGTAATAAGGCAAGAACACAGCCAACGGTCCAATTCGATGGAAGCCTCAGGAAGGCCGAGTTTCCTCCACACATAAAAACTGTGCCATTGGAGGGACAAAGAGATGGGGTGGGTGAGGAATAGTTTTGTACTGTTGAGCAATTTCCAAAGGAAGGAACTCCAACATCAATATCATAGGTATTATTTTGCATCGCGCCTAAAAGACATATTGTAAAAGTGCCTATAGACTGTACTTTAAAAGGAAATCTGGGTTGGCATGTATTATCATCGTCTATGATAGAATTAATAGGAACTGCAATAGGCATGATTGCCCCTGTTGTCATGGAGAGCCAGCAATCACCAGCAAAGGTGGGGTTGGAATTATTAAGCAAGGAGAAGGTAGTTTCCAAAATATCTAATATATTGTTATCTAAACCGGGGAGCTGGCATTTTGGCTATATTAAGAGATGATATGTGAGCTCAGGGATTTGGGGTTTCAAAAGTTTGATTATCTGAGGATGCTTGACAGCATAAGGGAATCCTCCACCATCAGCGACCCCTGTAGGTGCCTTAATGGGGCAGAAGGGGGGTTTACCAACAGGGCCTTGGCACCCAGCTGACTGTAGCTTGGTGTATTTGCCTTCTCCTCCCCGGTCAAAAAGAACGGGGGTATAATGAATAGTGGTCCCTCCTGCTGCATGAGTTTTAGTTAGGGAGGCTTCAAAAAATTGTTCTCCCTTCTTGTTGACACAAATTGAGGCCGACGCATAACAAGTGGCATGCATCGCTTGGGTATGCGTTCAAGTTGCAGAACAATTTCAGAGAGCATTACTTGTTCTAGGGGGAATAATCTTTGGCTTGTTAACACATACCAATTTAGGCTGATGAACTCCTCTGAGTTTATGGTCAACCTCGGCCCGGAGGTAAGCCACCTTAGTCACGCAGTCAGCAGTCTGGGTCAAACTAGTGGGAGCCTGAGTCCAAGATCCTCCCTTGCGTTCACAGGGAGGGCCAAAAAGGTACTCCATGATGTTGGAAGGTGGAGGGCCAAAGCCTCCGTGTACAATCCTTTTCAGCAGAAGTGCCTTAAGTAGGATCCTCACACAGATTGTTGGCTGCATCTGAAAAAGAGGAAAATTTGTCCTCAGGGTGAGGGCCTCCATCCCCGTGTTGAGGTAAGCCATTAACCTGTTTAACCAGGCGTTCTGGTAACCATCTTGGGGCTGCTTGCTCTTGGTCCAAAACACAAGCTGAGCCTCGTCCACAGATGAGGACAGGACCTGGGCCTTTCCATTTATTTGTAAGGGGATTGTGCCACATAACAGGTGGGTGAACAGAATTGGACGAGGATTGCCAGTGTCAGTCTGCAGCCGAATGGCCTTCATTGTCTAGGGAAAGAAAAATAAGGGCAAATAATGCATGATTAAGGCGATGCCTGTGAGTGGTAAATACAAGTGCAGAAGCATTAAAGCGGGTTAGCCAAGTCTTTAGGTAAGGTGGGCACGTTCCACAATGCCTGAGGCTTGTATGGAATTCCAGTAGTATGACAAATTTGCGAGGAAGCACAAAACTGTTTAAACTTGGCACTGGTATATGCAGGACAATTATCTTTTTTTAAATATGTATTGGTTTACCCATTACGGAAAACACTGAAACAAGATGAGAAAGGACATCTTTGATAGCCTCTCCAGAATGTGGTGATGCAAAAATAAGGCCGCTGAAGGTATCTACAGAAACGTGTATATATTTGGTTTTTCCAAATTCAGAAAAATGAGTAACATCCATTTGCCAAAACTGATTGGACAGTAATCTTCGGGGGTTAACTCCCAAGTGTTGAATGGGGAGGGAGACAGGGCAACCAGGGCATGCTTTTACTATTTCTCTTGCCTGTTGCCTGGTAATTTTACATAGTTATCGAAGGTTCTGGGAATTTAGATGGTGAAGATTGTGTAAATCCGTGGCCTTTTGAATGGAGCCAACAAAAATTGAAAAGATGAAACGAGTTGCTGCATCAGCTTTGGCATTACCTTGTGTTAGAGGGCTGGGAAGATCAGAGTGTGCCCTGATGTGTCCTAAGAAAAATGGGTGTTGTCTGGCCTGAATTAGCTTCTGAAGCTGGTGAAACCGATGGGCCACATTGGAAGAAGCCTTAATGGTGGGTGAAATCTGAAGCAGGGGCACAGAATGAGCAATGTAGGCACTGTATGTATAAATATTAACGGGATTATCAAGAAATGTTTTAAAAACTTGTGTTATGGCAAACAATTCCACAAACTGTGCTGAATGATAGACAGTATCAAAGGTGTTAGGTTGGTTATTGACAACAAAGACTGCTCGGCCATTACTGGAACCGTCTGTAAAGACAGTAAGGACTTGAGGAATGGGAGCCTTTTGAGTAATTTTGGCAAAAATAAATGGATGTAACTGGACAAAATATAAAAGGGGGTCATTGGGGAGGTGGTTATCAATTGTTCCCAAAAAGCCTAATAAGGCAATACACCATTCATTCTCTGTCTGTAGTAAAAATTGGGTTTGGTCTTTAGTATATGAAATTAAAATATTATCATGGTCTTTGCCAAAATGTTGTCGAGATAGCAAACGACATTTAAAAATAATAGAAGCTACCTGAGCAAGAAAAACAGTAATAACCTTGGAGAATGTGGTGGGTAAATGGACCCAAAGCAAAGGCAGCCTTTATTTCTAAAATGTGTATTTCACTGCCGAAATATTCCTGTGGGTGTATGAGGAGTGTGTGAAATAACCAGAACCAGAGGAAGGTTATAAGAATGTTCTGTAAAAAACTGTTTGGCAATGGCTTCTGTGACTTGGTTTAATGCCTGTCATGCCTCGGGAGTAAGCTTTTGAGGGGAGGAGGGGTGGGAATCACCTCTCAAAATATCATTAAGGGACAAAAGTATACAAGTGGGTAATTTTAAATATGTTTTTAGCCATTGAATATTCCCCAGTAATTTTTGAAAATCATTAAGGGTGTGAAGATGGTCCACCCATAGTTGTATCTTAGGAATTTGGATCTGATTATCTTGAAGTTTAAGGACCAAATAGGTATAACAGTCCTGTGTTTTAACCTTATTAGGAGCTATCTGTAGTCCCAAGGTAGTGAGGATTTTGTAAAGGTCCAAGTAACAATTATTAAGGTCATGGTTATTAGGTGCAGCAATTACAAATCATCCATATAATGTAAAATATAAATTTGTGGCCATAGCTCTCTCACAGGGTCTACTGCTTGAGCAACATATTTTTGGCAAAGACTAGGGCTGTTGGCCATACCTTGGGGAAGAACCTTCCATTGAAATCTCTGCATAGAGCCCTGAAAATTAAGGTGAGGGAGACTAAAGGCAAAATAGTGTCTATCCTCAGGATGTAAAGGAATGGTAAAAAAAAAAAAAAAACAATCTTTTAAGTCAATAATCATTTTACAATAGATTTTGGGAATAGCCACTGGTGTGGGAATGCCTGGCTGTAGTGCTCTTATTCGGCACATAGGTTTATTAATGGCACACAAATATTGTAAAAGGCACCACTTGCCTGATTTTTACTTGATAACAAAAATTGGAGTATTCGATGGTGAGGTTGAGTGCTCTACATGGCCGGCTGCCAGCTGTTCCTGCACTAACATGGAGGCAGCCTCCAAATTTTCTTGGGTAAGGGACCATTGATCCAACCACACAAGAGTCTGAGTCTCCCAAATAATTTTATCTCCATGGGGTACAGGAGAGTCAGAGACTGACACTAAAAATCCGAATACCCAAGTCCATATGTATTTCTTTTTTGTATGGGTTTTATTGGCTCAACCAGTCCTTGTCTCAGTCTCCCAAGGCCTATACCAGGGACAAAATAAATACGAAGCATTTGATGAGTCACCATGGAATTGGGACTGGCATGAATAACTTCCATTTGACTCAAAATATCTCGGGCCCATAGGTTAACAGGGAGGTCAGGAACAATGAAAGGAGTGACAATTCCCTTATTACCCTCTTTATCAGTCCAGCTAAGAGCCGTAGAGCTGACCAGAGGATTTTTTGACTGTCCTATCCCTTTAAGGTCAGTCAAAGATGGGGTGAGGGCCCAAGCTGATGACCAATATTTTTGAGAAATAATTGTGGCATCAGCTCCAGTATCTAGAATTCCTTGGAATTCCTTTCCTTCAATAAGTAAGGAAATGGTGGGTCTATTTTGAGAAACGGGTTGAACCCAATTTACATCAGAGAAGCCCAAGGAGGCAGTCCCCCGCGGTAGGTTTGGGTGGTTAAGTGCCTCCTGGATTCAAGGGAAGGAGTATTAATTGTGCAAGACTTGTTCCTGCTGGGATGGCCAAAACTCCATTAATAGCTGTGGCCAGTATTTTTTTTCTCCAGTGAAGTCATTATTATTAATGCCATGGAAGACCTGAACACCATGTAAGTTAGTAGAGGCTCTTCCAAAAATAAGGGCACAGATATGAGATGGAGGGGGACCCATAATTCCAGTGGGTATTATCTGGGGCCCTTGCATTGAGTCTAATATAGTTTCAGTGGTGGCACAGATGTCCAATCCTGCACTGCCTGGAGTGGCTAGTTGGAGGAAAGCAATTGTGGAGAAGAATTTTGAGGTAGGTTGGGAGTTTGGAAGGGAAAAAATCTTATTGCCCCTGGTTTTGTCCTGGGGGATGTCGTGGCCCGGGGCTGGCCCCGCAGGGAGTTTCCCAAGAAGCAGGAAAAAATAGGCTGTCTGAGGGCATTTGTCTTAGATCTACACTCACTGGCCCAGTTATGACCTTTACCACATCTAGGGCAAAGGGTAGCTTGGGGTGGTATAGCCCCAGTTGAAGGAGATGCTATTCCTAGGCTTTCTTTGCCTGTCGGACACTTGCGTGCAAAATGGCCAGGTTGTTTACAAGTAAAGCAAGTACGTGAGCCAGGATTGTGAAAGGTCTTGGTAAAGGTGGCACCTAGGGCAAGACCCATGGCATGAGCTGCACCTACCCCTGCGTAGAGTCTAAAAAAGTCAGAAAGTTTCCCTTTATCCTTATGTGGTTGAAGAACATCCTGACATGCCGGGTTGGCGTTTTCAAAGGCAAGATGTTTTACAAAAGAGCTTTTGTTTTCACTTGGTCCAAGCAAGCATTCCACAGCTAGGTTAAGCCTGGGAACAAAGTCGCTATAAGGCTCGTCGGGCCCTTGTCGAATTTTTGCCAGGGAAGTGGTAGCCGAGGCTTTTGAGGGAGGTGTCTCCAAGCATGTAAGCCAGCCATCTGAATCTGCATCAAAAGTCCAGCAGGGAAATGTGCCTGTTTAATTTTAGTGTCAAAAGGCTCATTGCCCACTAGCTTAACATAAGTCCCGGACTTAGAGGAGGCCTTAGTTAAAATTTTTTGAGCAGTTTCCTGACAGTGCTCTTTGAAATCTGCATTCCATAACAGAAAGTCTCTGGCACTGAGGGTAGCTTGGTCTAAAAATTTCCAATCATTGGGAGTAAGTCATTGTGTGCTGTGGCTTTCTAATAAAGCCAACATGTAGGGTGCAAAGGGGCCATAGTGAGCACAAGCTTTTTTAAGTTTTTCAGGAAAATGCAGGCTTAATTTTTTGTAGACTCTGGGTTCCTGCCTGCCTAGGGCTGAACTCCTCATCCTCTGAGTCCTGATCTCCTTATTCCATTTCTCCGCTTCCTCCTCTTGATCCTCGTCTAAGTCTTTGACCTCAGCCTGGGCAGGCTTATCTATCTGACTGGTGGTGACTGGGAAGGCGAGCACAGGTTGATGAAGTGGCTTCGCCTTTGTATTAGACCACTGTAGGCCAGTTACTTTGACTCCATACCTAAGGCTAATGAACAGAGCTCAGAGTGAAGGGATCTTAATTCTTTTAAAGGTTGGATCTGTTCCTGTCTATGTTGGAAGGATGCTCACAAAGGAGCCAGTTTAGGCAAGGGAAGTGGGGAAAAAATATCTGGGGGGGGGCGGCATTTGTACCCTGAAGGGCCAGAGCACAAAAGGCAGGAGGGATATAGGAGGGGTTGGATGTGTAAGTCCTATAGGCTGTGGCAGGGTCTTGAGAGGTGCAGGGTCTTCTGAATGGTAGCGAGCTGCTTCCTTCTCCAAGGTAGCCTCCTCTACAGGGGTCAATGAGTCTCCGGAATTTAAAACTGGATAAAGGCAGTTGGTAACCATTGGAGCCTTAATCATTAGGGTGGTATTTTGAGGGGGACCAGGAAGGTTCCCATGGTCCTGGGGAGCCTGAGAAGGGTCTATGTCTATACTAACTGATGGGCATGCCGAGGGGATACGAGAAGTATTTGCATAGCCTCTTCCCCAACCTCGACAAGTTTTAAGGTACCATTGTCAAAGGGTGAACTTTTAAGAATTTCATTATTTAAGTTCCAGTAAGAAAAGGTGGGAACAGGCACTTTTTCTGGGCCAAAGGATTCATAATAATCTTTTAAACAGTCTCCTACTCCAAGCCATCTTTTACCATCAATGGTCCTTTCAAGAGGAAACCATGGACACTGCTCTCTTATGTATGAAAAAAAAATTAAGTCTTTTTTCTAAACACGCGCCCCCATGTCTGCAAGGACTCCTTGTAGCCTGACAAAAACAAATCATGTGACGAAACTGCTTGTCCCATAGTGGGTCAATCACCGTGCGTCATCCCCACGCTCCTCCTGGATCTGTCTCTCGGTGGTGTCTTCTGCAGTTATTGCAAGCTCCGCTTGACCAAATCTTCCAGGAGGACGGGGTCCCCCTCAATCAAAAGCTCAAGCCCCAGTCGGTGGGCGCCAGATGTCCCAGCCGGCAGGACACATCAACGTGGGCAGCGAACCTAGATAGGGAGGAATGAAGGGACAAGAGACACGAGAGATGACAGCAAGACAGGAGTTCTGATCAAGCTGCAAACTTTTATTGTTCACACAGGGGTATTTGTATGCTGGATGTGGGAAATCTCTCTTATCGGCAGTTCCTAGATGTCTTCACAAGGTGAGATAACCTCAGGAAGTTTCAGAAAGACAGATGGCCGCAGGATGTCTCAGGGAGACAGATGGCTACAGGATGTCTCTCAGACAGAATGTCTCCTGGTGGCTATTTCTTGTAAGTGTCAGGCTATTCTTTGAAGGAGAATAGAATTCCTTCTACCTCTGACAGTCAGGGATTCAGTATTTCGAATAGAAAATTGGAAAATGAATCCAATGTTTATGCAAATATGTGCTACCCAAAAGTCTTCCCACTCTCATTCAGAACAATGCCTTGACATTACCTTCACCCCAAGTAAGACACAATAAGAGAAGAAGAGTTAAAAAATCTGTGAATACACATCTGGAATGGAAAATTCTCAGTAGTTAACAACATTGGAGGTGGTAGAGGTGTTTCGAAAAGTAAGGTACATGGTAAAAACTCCACAAACATGGAGCTCTGTTGGCCTAAAGACTTCTTGAGAAACTGCCTCTGAGGTTGGGCACTTGAAATATATGTTGTTGTCAGGAGTTTTAACTTCCTTTGTAGTGAGACCATCAAATCTGGGTCTGCATCTGTGTGACCTGGAGCACATGGTTTCTTATTTTCCAATAAACATGAGGCAGCAGGGCTGAATTCTCTCTTTGTAGGTAATTTATTTGGGGGCAAAGTGTCTCCCAGTGTGGACTTTGAAGCCATTTGGTCTTCCTCTACTTTTCATGGTGTTTCTTGCAGCTGCATTGGGAGTTTAGTATTTGCTTCACGAAATACGAAGAGGTCAACTAGGACAGAGTGCTGGAGGGAGTTCTGTCACGTGTGTTGGTTAAGGGTCTGCAGGAGAGTGCACCAACCAGGCTTCTATCCCACATAGCTTGCCCCCTTGACAATAGCAATCTGATTCTAAACATTGCCCTGAAACCTCTCCGTATAACAAGATGCCTTTACATACAAGGGTATGGGGGCTGCACCATGTCAGTCACAAACCATTTGGAAGCCAATGGCAGATCCACATGACCCCATCACAGATGTTTTAACAAACACCTACACTCCACTGCTCTAGGCCGAATACTCATCGGGCTCCAAATTACTGCCATCTCTGTTCTACATGATTTTCATGCAACCCAGTCAATCAAGGCATTGTCTGGTACACTCATGATCATCTATAAGACATCCAAAGGTTCTCCACTGACACCTGTTCATGGGAATTTCAAAAATTTAATGGTATTTATCTAGCCTTTTTTCAAGGATGAAGTTTGAGGCACTGTGGGGTTTAATTCATTCAGGAACCATGAAATGGAGAGGAAGCTTATTTCAATGAAATCTCTGGAGAATTCTAACAGGCAATGATTCCCAACGACAGGCTAAAAGGTCACATTAAGCCAGGCATTTGAGGTCTACAATGTGTGATCCTTGTGTGCTTTGACTTGCAACTATGGCTGCCAATTCTTTAAAAATAAAATCATGTGATATCCTTCCTGAGATTCCCAGTGCTCTGTGGAAAGCCACCCTGGGCCTTGATCTCAGTTTCCAAGGGCGACTCTCATGCGTGGCCTCCTAAAATCCCAACACAATACATGGCAATACTTCTTTGAGGTCAGTTCCATAACTCAGTTTCTAAGGGGAATCACACCAGTGTTCAAGCCCAGGTGGACCCAGTCATCTCTTCCAACGGCCACAAAAATGACCACAATTAAAACCAAAACACTCCCACATGGCCCTCATCTTCTTCCATATAGACACTAATCATAACCTCAGGCTGTAGGTTTCCATGAGGGCCAAAGCCAAAGACAGTATCCAAAATAAGGTCCCTTTCCCCCATTTGCTTAAAGTCAGTGTGGCAGGGAGACCCTTCCTGTGAACCAGAAGTGATGAAAGAGGCCTGCCCTTAATACTGCTCTGATTCTCCATTTTGTGGCCTAATTACTGTGGGGTTTAGATTCCTTATGTTAATTGGGGTCATGAGAAAACCCAAGCACCTATGGCCTAGCCTCTGTAGTGATTTGAAGAACTCATTTGACCCAAAGGATCCCTATTCTCAAAGATGGAGGTCAGGAACCTTACAGAGGAAGGTGAGAGACTTCATCCACAATGACTGCTCTTATGGGTATTTTGGTTTTGGATGCACACATGGGATTTTTTTAGATCCATTAGGTGCTGAGAATCTAAGCCACAACCTCACACAGGGCCAAGAAGCTGATTCAGACACATCCCTTTCCAAAGCAATTAAGCAAAGAGCCAAAGGTGATGCCCATTCATTTCCATTTGAAAACTCTTCAGTCTTCACAAAGGGGTGGCCTGAGGCAAAGACTTTCCTGACATTAAGGGCAATAGTACAATAGGTAAGCAAAAGGCCCAAAGCAGGGTTTCTCCACTGAGACTTTCCTGATCACACTGATATCTGAGTTTTCTGAGATGCTCACCATTGCCTTCAGCTATCCAGTACATGGCCATGTCACAGAGCTTAAAGGTGGTACATATCTTGGACACAAAACCATGAGCCTATTCTGGAGTTTGGCCAAAATTCAGAAAGAAAATAGGATCTTAGGAAGATATTAGGAGTGGCCGATCCATATGGCAAGCCGTAGACCATTCATAAATAGGACAGGATGAACGCTGGTAAGATTTCTACTAGATAGGACATATGTATTGATGCGCTCTCTTTTCTAATGTCTACAACCACGGACACAGTGGGATACACAGACATAGAAACACTCGCCTTGTCAAAAGACTTACTAGAAACAATTCACACCAAACCAAACAAAACGACTTTCCTACCTATTCTCAGAACATGAGACAAAACCACAAACCCACACCCACACCCACACCCACACAGACCCCCAAGTAGGTCTGTGAAAATATGGAGTGTCCTTTGACTGGTGGGCCATAATATATTCCCCCATAATGGGCTGTTCTCTCTCAGATCTGGTCTCCGTGTCCAACTCTGTGAAGCTGTTAGGAGCCAGCAGTGAGCCACTACCTTCTTTCTCAGGAAAGGCCCCTCCTCAGACCTTCCTGGCATTAGGCCATCCTCACATCAGTAGGTACCAAGAAAGACTGTCTCTGTCCTTGGAAAATCCAAACAAGTTTGACCACTGGGACATGAACTGGGACTGGCTCTGGGTGCCTGACTTCCTGTATCCCAAGTTCAGAGAGTTCCATCACCAAGGAAGTGAGGTGAGGTCACTTCCTTCAGGAACTAAATGAGGTCACTGCCTTGGCAACAACTTTTTCCTAAAAGTTGCTTCTAAGGGTCCCATGAGATGGAGGATGCACCTACTCGCTCTGACATTTTCACAAGTTAGAATGGTATATCAACCATAGGCACCCGGGAACAGCTCTCCACACAGGCTTGGTTTGGTCCATCTTCTCTACATTAAGATGAAAGAGGCTGATTCAGACACATCACTTCATCCTGACCAGGTTGTTTACCATGGAAGTTGACTTTTCCTCCCTCAGGTCCTTCATAGCTGCCTACATCTTCTCCATGGATCATTTCTGCATGGACCTTCGAGGTTCTCAGCAGGTGGAAGTTTCCCTACACTCCTGTATTGTAAGACCAACTCTGTCCCTGCTTTTCTGTAAAGTTAGATTGAGAGAACAGTGTATTGTTAGTGTAATAACAGGTTCGATTTGAGTTAGGAATCATTCTGCGCGATGAATAATGGTATTGGGAACCTGCGATATTTATTAAATTATATTGGTAAAATATATGTATGAAAAAAAAAATCTAGGATTTGAAGCCCAGAAGGGCATTGGGCCCTTGATTGGGATACGTAGTGTTGAATTAGGTTCTGCACAGTTGTCTCAGATAAATCCATTTACAATGGCATAGGACCTTGTACATTGGATGATTGAATGAGGAAGAGAACATCCAGTCAAAAAGGGATAGTCGGTACGATTAGGTAGATAGTCGGTAGGTTTAGGAAGAAGAGTGAGTACAGGATTTGGACGGAAATTTCTTTTTTTTTTTTATTGGTTGTTCAAAACCCTACAAAGCTCTTGACATATCATATTTCATACATTAGCATACATTAGCTTCAAGTGAGTTATGAACTCCCTTTTTTGCCCCAAGTACAGATTGCAGAATCACATGGGTTACACATCCACATTTTTACATAATACCATAATAGTAACTGTTGTATTCTGCTACCTTTCCTATCCTCTACTATCCCCCCTCCCCTCCCCTCCCATCTTCTCTCTCTACCCCTTCTACTGTAATTCATTTCTCACCTTGTTTATTTTCCCATTCCACTTACAACCTCTTATATGTAATTTAGTATAACAATGAGGGTCTCCCTCCGTTTCCATGCAATTCCCCTTTTCTCTCCCTTTCCCTCCCACCTCATGTCTCTGTTTAATGTTAATCTTTTCTTCCTGCTCTTCCTCCCTGCTTTATTCTTAGTTGCTCTCATTATATCAAAGATGACATTTGGTATTTGTTTTTTAGGGATTGGCTAGCTTCACTAAGCATAATCTGCTCTAGTGCCATCCATTTCCCTGCAAATTCCAAGATTTTGTCATTTTTTAGTGCTGCGTAATAATCCATGGTGTATAGATGCCACATTTTTTTAATCCATTCATCCATTGAAGGGCATCTGGGTTGGTTCCACAATCTAGCTATTGTAAATTGTGCTGCTATGAACATCGATGTGGCAGTATCCCTGTAATACGCTCTTTTAAGGTCTTCAGGGAATAGTCCGAGAAGGGCAATAGCTGGGTCAAATGGTGGTTCCATTCCCAGCTTTCCCAGGAATCTCCATACTGCTTTCCAAATTGGCCGCACCAATTTGCAGCCCCACCAGCAATGTACAAGAGAACCCTTTTCCCCACATCCTCGCCAGCACTTGTTGTTGTTTGACTTCATAATGGCTGCCAATCTTACTGGAGTGAGATGGTATCTTAGGGTGGTTTTGATTTGCATTTCTCTGACTGCTAGGGATGATGAGCATTTTTTCATGTACTTGTTGATTGATTGTATGTCCTCCTCGGAGAAGTTTCTGTTCAGGTCCTTGGCCCATTTGTTGATTGGGTTATTTGTTATCTTATTGTCTAATTTTTTAAGTTCTTTGTATATTCTGGATATTAGGGCTCTATCTGACGTGTGAGGAGTAAATATTTGTTCCCATGATGTAGGCTCCCTATTTACTTCTCTTATTGTTTCTTTTGCTGTGAAAAAACTTATTAGTTTAAGTAAGTCCCATTTGTTGATTCTTGCTATTAACTCCTGTGCTATGGGTGTCCTATTAAGGAATTTGGAGCCCGACCCCACTATATGTAGATCGTAGCCAACTTTTTCTTCTATCAGACGCAGAGTCTCTGATTTGATATCAAGGTCTTTGATCCATTTTGAGTTAACTTTTGTGCATGGTGAGAGGAGGGGGTTCAGTTTCATTTTGTTGCATATGGATTTCCAGTTTTCCCAACACCATTTGTTGAAGATGCTATCCTTCCTCCATTGCATGCTTTTAGCCCCTTTATCAAATATAAGATAGTTGTAACTTTGTGGATTGGTCTCTGTGTCCTCTATTCTGTACCATTGGTCCACCCGCCTGTTTTGGTACCAGTACCATGCTGTCTTTGTTACTATTGCTCTGTAATATAGTTTGAAATCCGGTATCGCTATACCGCCTGATTCGCACTTTCTGCTTAGAATTGCTTTTGCTATTCTGGGTCTTTTATTTTTCCTTATGAATTCCATGATTGCTTTATCTATTTCTACAAGCAATGCCTTTGGGATTTTGATTGGCATTGCATTAAACCTATATAGAACTTTTGGTAATATCGCCATTTTGATGATGTTGGTTCTGCCTATCCATGAACAGGGTATATTTTTCCATCTTCTAAGATCTTCTTCTACTTCTCTCTTTAGGGTTCTGTAGTTTTCATTGTATAAATCTTTCACTTCTTTTGTTAGGTTGATTCCCAAGTATTTTATTTTTTTTGAGGATATTGTGAATGGAGTGGTTTTCCTCATTTCCATTTCAGAAGTTTTGTTGCTGATATACAAGAATGCCTTTCATTTATGCGTGTTGATTTTATATCCTGCTACTTTGCTGAATTCATTTATTAGTTCTAGTAGTTTTTTTGTAGACCCTTTTTGGTCTTCTATGTATAAAATCATGTCATCCGCAAATAATGATAATTTAAGTTCTTCTTTTCCAATTTTTATGCCTTTAATTTCTTTCGTCTGTCTAATTGCTCTGGCCAGTGTTTCGAGAACTATTTTAAATAGAAGTGGTGATAGAGGGCATCCCTGTCTTGTTCCAGATTTTAGAGGGAATGCCTTCAATTTTTCACCATTCAGAATGATGCTAGCCTGAGGCTTAGCATAGATAGCTTTTACAATGTCAAGGTAATTTCCTGTTATCCCTAGTTTTTCTAATGTTTCGAACATCAAGGGATGCTGTACTTGTCGAATGCTTTTTCTGCATCTATCGAGATGATCATATGGTTCTTATCTTTAAGTCTATTGATGTGGTGAATAACATTTATTGATTTCCGTATATTGAACCATCCTTGCATCCCAGGGATGAATCCTACTTGATCATGGAGCACAATTTTTTTGATGTGCCTTTGTATCCGATTCGCCAGAATTTTATTGAGGATTTTTGCATCTAGGTTCATCAGGGTTATTGTTCTGAAGTTTTCTTTCTTTGATGTGTCTTTGTCTGGTTTCGGAATCAACGTGATGTTGGCCTCATAGAATGAATTTGGAAGAGCTCCCTCTTTTTCTATTTTCTGAAATAACTTGAAAAGTATTGGTATTAATTCTTCTTTAAAAGTTTTGTAAAACTCCGCTGTATACCCATCCGGTCCCGGGCTTTTCTTGGTGTGTAGTCTCTTGATTGCTTCTTCAATTTCATCCATTGGTATTGGTCTGTTCAAATTGTGTGTATCCTCCTGACTCAGTCTGGGCAAATCATATGTATTAAGAAATTTATCGATGTCTTCACTATCTTCTATTTTATTGGAATATAGGTTTTCAAAATAATTTCTAATTGTCTTCTGAATTTCTGTAGCATCTGTTGTGATATTGCCTTTTTCATCCTGTATGTTAGTAATTTGAGTTCTCTATCCTCTTCGTTAGTATGGCTAAGGGTCTGTCAATCTTGTTTATTTTTTCGAAGAACCAACTTTTAGTTTTGTTGATTTTTTCAATAGTTTCTTTTGTTTCAATTTTGTTGACTTCCGCTCTGATTTTAATTATTTCTTGCCTTCTGCTGCATTTGCTGTTGTTTTGTTCATCCTTTTCTAGGGCTTTGAGATGAAGTGTGAGCTCATTTATTTGTTGGTTTTTCCTTTTGAGGAATAACCTCCAGGCGATGATGGTTAGGGTAATAACAGGTTCGATTTCGGTTAGGAATCATTCTGCACGATGAATAATGGTATTGGGAACCTGCGATATTTATTAAATTATATTGGTAAAATATATGTATGAAAACAGAAATCTAGGATTTGAAGCCCAGAAGGGCATTAGGCCCTTGATTGGGATACGTAGTGTTGAATTAGGTTCTGCACAGATGTCTCAGATAAATCCATTTACAATGGCATAGGACCTTGTACATTGGATGATTGAATGAGGAAGAGAACATCCAGTCAAAAAGGGATAGTCGGTACGATTAGGTAGATAGTCGGTAGGTTTAGGAAGAAGAGTGAGTACAGGATTTGGACGGAAATTTCTTTAGCAATAGGGTTTCAGTTAGAGAGTGAATGTAAATGTCAGCACATATGAAAATTCAGTCACAATGATGAACTTTGAAAAATATGTAGAAAAGCAGATAATAATAGAGACTTTACAAAATCAGGCAAAGTATAAAGTGAGTGATAGGATTAGACATTTTGAACACTGTTGAGTTTGAATATATAATCTTAAGAAGAAACAAATATGCAGTGACCATTAGGATTGACATTTGAGAGCATTAGGAAACCTGGACATGGATGCTTATAGTAATCCATGTTCACTTTCATTTTAGGCTTTGGTACAATCATAAGTGTGACCTTTGCATTTTTTGTCCAGAATATTACTGTCATAGAATGTATATGTGGATCAGATGACATGAGCATTTCTTCAAGCATTTCTGGAAGTAATGTTTTCAAGACCTATAAATTACTATTGGGGGTAAAAGAGGTGTACCCTGTGTCCATGAATATAGACATAATGCATGAATAGACCACATTTTGAATAAATAATTTAACTGTTCCCACTTTAAATAATGGATTGAATTATTATATGAAATATTATAAGAAATCTTGTATTGATATAACATCATTCATTCCAACCAGTAATACATCTATATGTAATATTAGGGTTATGATTATCATGAAAGGTGTGTGAGTATTGCTTCAAAAGTGATCATAGAAATCTAAATTAATGTGTTTGGAAAGAAGTCTCATAAAAAGACCAGTCAAGAAACATGGAGGAATACATGTGATCTGAAGAAGAAAATGATTGAAAGTGAAACAAATGCCTATAAACTTGCGAACTTGTGGATGAAATATATATCCCATGATGTGAATAAATTGAAGAAATAGTAATGTACCAGTGTTGAATAAAATGAACATCCAAATACACATCATGTCCCATAGGAATCTACTTGCGTTGATGTTAAACTAGGTCAGTTACTGTAGAAATATTAGGATTTGTATGCACCATTCACTAAAGTTAGTTTTCAGTACTAAGAAACAAATATGTATATCAGGAGAATGAATATTTTGAGAAAACTCTTGAGAAAATTTGATTATAAATCCACATACTTAAATATGAATGAGTTAAGGGAGTGTATAATAAGACACATATTTCATATTTTGAAAAATCTGGAGAATATATATATATATATATATATATATATATATATATATATATACACACACACACACACAAACACACACAGACATTACAAATAGCATAATATATGCTATATGAAATTCACCATGAAATTTATATCATCCAGAGATCCAAAAATATTTATTTTATTTAACATGGATTTATGTATAATGTTGTTCAACTAGGAAGCTCACGCATAGGTTGAATTTTCAGTTCTAAAGCGTTTAGGAGGAGTCATCTCTTAAAATTTGTATCTGCCAAGTCAGCCACTTCACAAAAATGTACGTGTGGTATCAGGTAAGATTCTATAATTTCATGTAAAAATACATGTGCTGAATAGACTACAGAGACAGGGAAACAGGAATTCACATATTTGTTAACTTTAAAACACATGGAGAAATATTTTAACAAATAATTGACTAGATTTATAACTCCTACCCTAAATAATGCAAAAGGCAATTCCACTATACACCATGCCTTCTCTGAACTGCTTGTATTTCTATTTTTTTTTTGGTTTATTTTTCTCCATCTTATTAGGATTAGTTGTCAGAGTCTAGTAGGGTAAGTGTTAGTGTGAGGTATTCAGTATTTTGAAAGGAAAATTGGAAAATGAATCCAATGTGTATGTAAATATGTGGTACACAAAAATCTTCCCACTCTCATCCAGAACAATGCCTTGACATTACAATCGCGCAGAGTAAGACACAATTAGAAGAGAAGAGTTAGAAAATCTGTGAATAAATATCTGGAATGGAATATGCTCAGGAGTTCACAACCTTGGAGGAGGTAGAGGAGATTCCAAAAGTAAGGGACAGTGTAATCATTCCAAAAACATGGAGCTCTGCTGGCATAAAGACTTCTTGAGAAACTGCCTCTGAGGGTGGGCACTTGAAATATATGTGTTGTCGGGAGCTTCAGCTTCGTTTCTAGTGAGACCATCAAATCAGCATCTTCATCTATGTGACCTGGAGGACATGGTTTCTTATTTTCCCTGAACATGAGTCAGCAGTGCTGAATACTCTCTTTGTAGGTAAACTGTGGACACGCGGGGCTAAGTGTATCCACATGGGCTTGTGAAGCTATTTGGTCATTCTCCACTTTTCGTGGTGTTTCTTGCTGCTGCACTGGGATTTTGGTATTTGCTTCACAAATACAAAGAATTCAACTGTTACTCTGTGCGTGAGGGGGTTCTATCACGTGTGGTGGGTCAGGGTCTGCAGGAGAATGCACCTAACAGGCTTATATCCCACATAGTTGCCCCCTTGACCATAGCAACCTGATTCTAAATATTTCCCTAAAACCTCTGCATATAACAAGATGCCTTTACATTGAAGGGACTGCTGGCTGCACCACATCAGTCACAAGCCATTTGGAAGCCAAAGGCAGATCCACATGACCACACCGAAGATGTTTTATCACACACCTGCCCACCAATGCTCTAGGCCCACTCCTCAGCAGGCTCCTACTTCCTGGCATCACTGTTCTGCACAATTTTTATGAAAACCAGTCAATCAAGGCACTGACTGTTATTCTTATGATCGGCCACAGGATATCCAAAGAATCTCCAGTGCCAACTTGTCATGGGAATTTTAAAAATTTCATGATATATTGACCTAGCCATTTTTCAAGGATGAAGTTGGAGGCATTCTGGAACTATTAAATAGTGAGGAAGCTCATTTCAATGAAATATCTGGAGATCTCTCACAGGAAAGACTTCCCAAAGAGTGGCCAAAAGGTCACATGAATCCAGGAACATTGAGGTCTACAATGTGAGGTCCATGTGTGTTTTGACTCTCAACAATGGTTGCCAAGTTTTTCAAACAAAATCATGTGATATCCTGGCTGAGATTTCCAGTGCTCTGTGAATAACTACCCTGGGCCCAGATCTCAGTTTCCAAGGGCGACTCTCATGCGTGGCCTCCTAAAATTCCAACACTATTCATGGCAATACTTCTCTGAGTTCAGTACGAGAACTCAGTCTTTATGCAGAATCCCACCAAAGTTCAAGCCAAGGTGGACCATGTAATCTCTACTAACCGCCACAAAAATGACTACAATTAAAACCAAAACACTCCCACATGGCCCTCATTTTCTTCCATACAGACACTCATCATAACCTCTGGCTGGAGGTTTCCGTGAGGGGTGCAGCCCAAGACAGTGTCCAAAATAAGCTTCCTTGCCCCTCATTTGCCTAAAGTCAGGGTGGCCTGGACACCCTTCCTGTGAACTAAGAGTGATCAAATAGGCCTGCCGTTTATTTTGCTCTGCTTCTTAAATTTGAGGCCTACTGATGGTGGGATTTAGATTCTTCATGTGAATTGGAGTCATGAGAAAACCCAATCACCTATGGGCTAGAATCTGCAGGGCTTTGAAGAACTTATTTGACACAAAGGAGGACTATTCTCACTTAATGGAGGTCAGGAACCTTACCACGGAAGGAGAGAGACTTCATCCACAATGATTGCTCTTTTGGACATTTTGCTTTTGGATGCATACATGGGATCTCTCTTTAGATCCATCAGGTGCAGAGAATCTAAGCCACAGAATTACACAAGGCCAAGAGGCTGATTAAGACATATCCCTTTCCAAAGCAATTAAGCAAAGAGCCACAGTTGATGCCCCTTCATTTGCAGTTGAAAACTTTTCTTCAGGCTTCAAAAAGGGTGGCCTGAGGCAAAGACTTTCCTGACATTCAGGGCAACAGAACATTAGGTAAGGAAAAGGCCCAAAGCATGGTTTCTCCACTGAGTCTTTACTGGTCACACTGATATCTGAGTTTTCTGAGATGCTCGCCATGCCCTTCATTTAACCAATACATGGCCGTGTCACAGAGCTTGGAGGTGGTACATATCTTGGACACAAAACCATGAGCCTATTCTGGAGAGTGGCCAGAATTCAGGAAGCAAAAAGTAACTTAGGAAGATAGCAGGTGTTGCCGATCCATAAGGCAAGCCGCAGTCCATTCATAAATTGGGAAGGATGAATGCTGGGAAGCTTTCTACTAGACAAGACTCATCCATTGATGCATTCTCTTTGCTAATGTCTACAACCACTGACACAGTGAGATACACAGACACAGAAACACTCGCCTTTTCATACGACTTTCTGGAAACACTTTACTCCAAACCAAACAAACCGCCTTTCAGACATATTCTCAGAGCATGAGAAAAAAACCACAAACCCACACCCCCAGCCAGATAAGCACCTCCTTCCTCCAAGTAGGTTTGTGACTATCCGGAGTGTCCTGTGACTGATAGGCCATACTATGTTCCCCCGAAATGGCCTCTCCTATCTCACATCTGGTGTCCATGGCCAATTCTGTGAAGTTGTCAGGAGCCAGCAGTTAGCCACTGCCTTCTTTCTCAGGAAAGGCCCCTCTTAAGAGCTTTCCTGTCATTTGTCCATTCTCACATCAGTAGATACCAAGAAAGACTGACTCTGTCCTTGTTATATCAAACAAGTGAGACCACTAGGTCTGGGACTGAGACAGGCTCTAGGTGCCTGGCTTCCTGGATCCCAAGTTCAGAAAGTCCCATGAACAAAAAAGTGAGGTGAGGTAACTTCTTTCAGGAACTGAATGAGGTTACTGCCTTGGCAACCAGTTTGTCCTAACACATGCATCCAAGTGTCCCATGACATGTAGGCTGACCGTATTTCTGTGACACTTTCACAAGTTAGAATGGTATATCAACCATAGGCACCTGGGAACAGCTCTCCACACAGGCCTCATTTGGTCCATCTTCTCTAGAGTAAGAAGAGAGAACCTGATTCAGACAAAAGCCTTCATCCTGACCAGGTTGTTTGCATGGAAGATGACTTTTGATATCTCAGGACCTTCATACCTGCCTACATCTTCTCCAGGGATCAATTCTGCATGGACCTTTGAGGTTCTCAGCAGGTGGACAATCCCCTACTTTCCTGTATTGTAAGACCAACTCTGTCCCTGCTCTTTTGTAAATGTAGATTGAGGGAACAGTTTATGGTTAGGGTTAATTACATGTTTGTTTTGGGTTAGGAATCATTTTGCTGGATGAATAATGGTATTGGGAATCTGTGATATATATAAGAACATAGAGTTGAAAAATATGTATGAAAACAGAAATGTAGTAAGATTTAAAGTCCATATTGGCATTGGGGCTTTGATTTGGATACTTAGCTTTGAATTACGTTCTGCAGTGATGTCTCAGATAAATTGATTATCAATGACATAGGACCTTGTACCTTGGATGATAGATTGTAGAAAAGAACATCCACTCAAACAGGGATAGTCCATAGGATTAGGAAGATAGTCGGTAGGTTTTGCAAGAAGTGTGAGTACAGGATATGGACCAAAAGTTCTTTATCAATAGGGTTTCGGTAATAGAATGAATGTCAATGTCAGCACATGTGAAGAGTCAGTCACATAGGTAAACTGGGGAAAATATGTAGGAAAGGAAACATCAATAGAGACAGTAGGAAATCAGGCAAAGTATAAAGTGAGTGATAGGATTAGAAATTTTAACAGGGTTGATGTTGACTATATAATCTTCGAAGAAACAAATATGTAGTCACCAATAGGATGGACATTTGAGAGAATTAGGCAACCTAGACATCAATGTTTTTAGTAATCCATGCTCCCATTCAATTTAGGCTTTTGTACAAACATGTGTGTGATCTTTGCATTTTGTATCCAAAATAGTACTGTGATAAAATGTATACGTAGATCAGGTGACATAAGTATTTTTTCCACCATTTCAGGGAGCAATATTTTGAAGATGTATAAATTAGTATTGCGGGTACAAAGAGGTGTACCCTGTGTCTATGAATATAGAGATAATGCATGAATAGATGATACTGTGAATAAATAATATAACTGATTCCACTTTAAATAATGGATTAAATTGATATCTTAAATTATATAAGAAATCTTATATTGATACACAGTCATTCATTCCTATCAGTTATACATCTAATGGTAATATGAGGGTTATGGTTTGTCATTAAGGGTGTGTGAGTTTTGCTTCAAAAGTAATTATGGAAATCGAAAATAATGTGTTTGTAAAGAAGTCTCATGAAGAGACTAGTCAAGCAACATGGAGGAATACATGTGTTCTGAAGCAGGAAGTAATTGAAAGTGAAACAAATTGATATAAATTAGCGAACTTGTGGATGAAATATATATCCCATGATGTGCATAAACTGAAGAAATAGTAATGTACCAGTGTTGAATACAAATGAACGTCAAAATACATATCATGTCCCATAGGAATCTACTTGCATTGATGTTAAACTTGGTCAGTAACTGTAGAAATATTAGGATTTGTATGCATCATTCACTGAAGTTAGTTTTCAGTACTAGGAAACAAATATGTATTTCAGGTGGATGAATATTTCTGAGAATAATCTTGTGAAAAGTTGATAATAAATCCACATACATGAACATGAATAAATTTTGGGAGTGTATAATAAGACACATATATTTCATATTTTCAAAAATCTGGAGAGTGTGTATATATAGATATAGATATAGATATAGATATAGATATAGATATAGATATAGATATAGATATAGATATAGATATAGATAGATATATAGATATATAGATATATAGATATATATAGATACATATATATACATATGCCTATATATACACACACATACACACTCACACAGACATTAAAATGTAGCAATATATATGCCAATCGAAATTTATTATGAAATATATATAATCCACACATCCCAAAATATACTTTTTACTGAACATGGATTTATATATAATTTTGTTCAGCTAGAAAGGTCACCAATAGTTTGAATTTTCAGTTCCAACAGCATTAAGAGGAGTGATCTCTTCTCACAATTTGCATCTGCCAAGTCAGCAACCTCTCAAGTATATACATGTGATACCAGGTAGGATTCTATATGTGCATATAAAAACACATGTGCTGAATAGGCCACAGAGAAAGGGAGAGAGGAATTCACATATTTGTTAACTTTAAAAACACATGGAGAACTGTTTTAATTAAAAATTAAGTAGATTTATAATTCCTACCCTATATAATGCAAAAGGCAAGTCCAATTATACAACATGACTCCTCTGAACTGCTTGTATTTCTATTCTGTTTTGGTTATTATTCTCCATCATGTTAGGATTAGTAGTCAGAGTCTAGTGGGGTATGTGTTAGTGTCCAAAATAAGCTCTCTTACCCCTCATTTGCCTAAAGTCATGGGGGCCTGGACACCCTGCATTTGAACCAGGAGTGATAAAATAGGACTGCAGTTAATACTGCTCTGCTTCTCCATTTTGAAGCCTACTGCCTGTCAGGTATAGATTCTTTATGTGATTTGAAATAATGAGAAAACCCAAGCACTTCTTTAGGGCTTTGAAGATTTCATTTGAACCAAATGATCCCTATTCTCACTTGATGTAGGTCAGGAACATAACAAAGGAAGGCAAGACACTTCATCCACCATAACTGATCTTTTTTGCCATTTTGGTTTGGATGCACACATGGGATCTTTCTTTAGATCCATCAGGTGCTGAGAATCTAAGCCACAACCTCACACAGGTCCAAGAGGCTGATTAAGACACATCCATTTCCAAAGAAACTAAGCAAAGAGCCACAGGTGATGACCATTCATTTTCATTTGAAAACTGTTTTCTTCAGGCTTCACAAAGGGGTGGCCTGAGGCAAAGACCTTCCTGACATTCAGGGCAACAGAAACATAGGTAAGAGAATGGCCCAAAGCAGGGTTTCTCCACTGAGAATTTCCTGGTCACACTGATATCTGAGTTTTCTGAGATTCTCGCCATTCCTTACCGCTATCCAGTACATGGCCATGTAACAGAGCTTGGAGGTGGTACATATCTTGGACACAAAACCATGAGCCTATTCTGCAGAGTTTCCAGAATTCAGGAAGAAAACAGGAACTTAGGAAGATAGTAGGTGTTGTCCTTCCATAAGGCAAGCTGCATTTCATTCATAAATTGGGCAGGATGAATGCTGGGAAGCTTTCTACGAGACAGGACATATCCATTGATGCATTCTCTTTTCTAATGTCTACAACCACGGACACAGTGGTATACACAGGCATAGAATCACTCACCTTGTCAAAAGACTTACTAGAAACAGTCCATTCCAAACCAAACAAACTGTCTTTTCTACCTATTCTCAGAACATGAGACAAAACCACAAACTGACACTCACACTCACAAAGGCATCTCCTTCCTGCAAGTAGGTCTCTGACTATCTGGAGTGTCCTCTGTCTGTTGGGCCGTATTATGTTCCAATGAAATGTCCTGTCCTATCTCAGATCTGTCTCCTTTGCAAACTCTGTGAAGTTCTCAGGAGCCAGCGGTGAGCCACTACCTGCTTTCTCAGGAAAGGCCCCTCTTCAGATCTGTCCTGGCATTTGGTAATCCTCACATCAGTAGATACCAAGAAATACTGACTCTGTCCTTGGTACATCCAAACAAGTGAGCCCACTGGGGTTGGGACTGGGACTGGCTCTGGCAGCCTGGCATCTTGGATCCCAAGTTCAGAGAGTTACATCACCAAGGAAGTGAGGTAGGTCACTTTCTTCAGGAAATGTATGAGGTCACTACCTTGGCAATCACTTTGTTTTAACATTTGCTTCCAAGGGTCCCATGAGATAGAGGCTGCCCCTACTTTCGGTGACAATTTCACAAGATAGAATGGTATAACAAACATAGGCGCCTGGGAACATCTCCCCACAAAGGACTGGTTTAGTCCATCTTCTCTACATTTAGATAGAGAGACTGATTCAGACACATTCCTTCATCCTGACAAGGGGGTTTGCCATGCAAGATGACTTTTGCTCTCTCAACTCCTTCATAGCTGCCTACGTCTTCTCCAGGGATCATTTCTGCATGGACCTTTGAGGATCTCAGCAGGTTTAAGAACCCCTACATTCCTGTATTGTAAAAGCAACTCTGTCTCTGCTCTTCTGTAAAGTTTGATTGAGGGAAGAGTGTATGGTTACGGTTAATAAAAGTTCAATTTGGGTTAAGAAACATTCTACGACATGAATAATGGTATTGGGAACCTGTAATATTTACAAGAATGTAAAAGTGAAATATAAGAATGAAAACAGAAATCTAGGTAAGATTTGAAGCGCAGAAGGGCATTGGGCCCTTGATTGGGATACTTAGCTTTGAATTATGTTCTGCAGAAATGTCTCAGATAAATCAATGTTCAATGGCATAGGACTTTGTACCTTGAATGACGGAATGTCAAAGAGAACTTCTAGTCAAAAAGGGATAGTCGGTATTATTAGAAAGATAGTCTGTAGGTTTAGAACTAAGAGTGAGTATAGGATTTGGACCAAAAGTTCTTTTGCAATAGGGTTTCTGGTAGAGATTGAATGTAAATGTGAGCACATGTGAAGAGTCAGTCACAATGATAATCTGGGGAAAATATGTAGGAAAGCAGATATCAATAGAGACATTAGGAAATCAGGCAAATGAAAAAGTGAGTGATAAGATTAGACATTTTCAACGGGCTTGAGGTTGAATATATAATCTTAGGAAGAAACAAATATGTAGTCAAGAATAGGATTCACATTTGAGAGCATTAGGCAAACTGGACATGGAAGTTTTTAGTAATCCATGTTCACTTTCCATTTAGGTTTGGTAAAATCATAAGTGTCACCTTTGCGTTTTGTGTCCAGAATATTACTGTGATAAAATGTATATGTAAATCAGGTGACATGTGCATTTCTTCCACCATTTCTGGGAGCAATATTTTGAAGACGTATAAATTAGTATTGGGGGTACAAAGAGGTGTATCCTGTGTCTATGAATATAGAGATAATGCATGAAAAGACCATACTGTGAATAAATAATATAACTGGTTCCACTTTAAATAATGGATTTAATTGATATCTGAAACTAAGTAAGAAATCTTATATTGATATACAATCATTCATTCCAGCTAGTTGTACATCTAATGGTAATATTAGGGTTTGGTTTATCATGACGGGTGTGTGAGTTTTGCTTCAAATGTGATAATGGAAATCGAAAATAATGAGTTTGGAAAGAAGTCTCATGAAAAGAGCAGTCAAGAAACATAGAGAAATACATGTGTTCTGAAGCAGGAAGTGACTGAAAGTGAAACAAATGCGTATAAATTAGCGAACTTGTGGATGAAATATATATCCTATGATGTGCATAAACTGAAGAAATAGTAATGTTCCAGTGTTGAATAAAAATGAATGTCAAAATACACATCATGTCCCATAGGAATCTACTAGCCTTGATATTAAACTGGGTCAGTTACTATAGAAATATTAGATTTTTTTTTTTTTGGTGTTATAATAGAATTTATTTTACCACTAGCATGCCACAGAATGTTGAGGAAAGAGCAATGGATTTTTAGTTATCGCACTAATAATCTAACATTTAATGACTCTTTTGGATAGTGTAGAAATTACATAAGGCTATGTAACATAATTTTTTTAATTTAACATTCATAAAAGCTTGGAGTTTTGGTAATATTTCTACTTTTTTATTTTTAAGTTTTTCAGTTGTGATTGACCTTCATTTTGTTTATTTGTATGTGGTGCTTAGAATAGAACCCAGTGTCCCACACATGCTAGAAAAGCATGTTACCACTGAACCACAAACCCAGCCCCTCCACTTTTATCTTTACATCGAACATGCCTCTCCCTCATCTTTACTCACTTTCTTCCTCATTTCCCCCCTTCTCTCTCTTGTTTTTTCGTTTTCCTTTCATATCTGTTTTTCTCTCATGTCATTACAAACAGTAGTATGCTATGAAATTTAAATTTAAGACTGTTTTTTATAGTCATTGTTCTTTTCTTGAGAAAATTTAATAATTATAATCACCTGATAGATATATTAAAATAAATTTTTATACATATGTATCTATATTCATGCATATGCATTACATATTATATATATATACATACATATACATTTAAAAGTACTTTGATTAGCCTGTTAAAAATAATATAGACCAAAACTTTCTTAATTCTCAAGCCTTCCAGAATTAACATCTTACAGTGAAAATCAAATAAACATATTTAAATAAACAGGTATCATTCTTTTTATCAATACTGATAATTTAAAGTTTTATATCACATTAAGCTATAATACGGCATATTAAATCTTATGAATTAGAAAAAGTTTTTTGAATAACCTATTATTTAAGGACCATATGCACTGACATTTTAAAGGCTTTCTTGTGATTTCAATTTCTATCAATTGTGTATTAATTGCCAAATGCTTATTTTAGTACTTTTCATATTCATAATTGATATAAAGTCAATTGTTTAATTCTTCTTGTAAGTAATTACTTATTACAGTAGGGACATTATTAATAATTCTAAATCTGTATAAGAAAATAGTACAAAGATATTTTCATGCAAAATTAAGAATAATTGTGTGCTCTAAATGTCTGATTGTTGATACATATAACAAAGAGCTTTTGATGAGTCTCTTCCCCAGTAAAACATAAAATGCAAAGATATTGTTGGGTATATATGTGCAAATAAAGATAAAGAAAATACACATTATCAGCTAGAGACTATTAAATAAAAGGTGAAAGCAACAATCCAACACATTGTACGAATTTGTCAGATGAGGTAGTATTCTGGAAGAATAGCCTAAGACTAGGCCTGGTCCATGACAAAATATTCACGAAAAAAATGAAATATGAAAAATATAGAAAATGCTATAAATTTTTCATGAAGGTAGGTGAATTATCCTTTAATCTCAATTTATGTGCATTTTCAAAAGCCAATTTCCTGGTAAAATAAATTTGTGATAGTTACAACTAAACGAAACAAAGTTTCTGCTTAGCAAAATGAATGCATCTCAACCCATTTTTAGCTGATTTCTTCCCACTCAATTTTAAACCGTTATTTATTTATTTATTTCTATTGGTTCTTCCAAACATTACAAAGCTCATGATATATCATCTTTGATACATTTGACTCAAATGGGTTATGAACTCCCATTTTTTCCACAAATATGAATTTCAGAATCACATTGGTTACACATTCACATTTTTGAATAATAGCATATTAGTGACTGTTGTATTCTGCGACCTTTCCTATACCCCACTATCCCCCCTCCCCTCCCCTCCCATCTTCCCTCTCTACCTCATCTGCTGTTGTTCAATTCTCTCCATTGTTTCCCCCCAATTTCCCCTCAAATCCTCTTATATGTAAATTTGTGTAACTTTGAGGGTCTCCTACTATTTCCATATGCTTTCCCTTCTCTCTCCCTTTCTCTCCCCCAACTCGTCTTTGTTTAATGATAAACTTTTCCTCATGCTCTTCCTCGATGTTCTGTTCTTAGTTGCTCTTTTAATATCAAAGAAGACATTTGGCATTTGTTTTTTTTTAAGGATTGGCTAGCTTCGCCTAGCATAATCTGCTCTAATGCCATCCATTTCCATGCAAATTCTATGATTTTGTCATTTTTTAATGAAGAGTAATACTCCATTTTGTATAAAAGCCACATTTTTTTTATCCATTCATTTATTGAAGGGCATCTAGGTTGGTTCCACAGTCTAGCTATTGTGAATTGTGCAGCTATGATCATTGATGTGGCAGTATCTCTACAGTACGCTCTTTTAAGATCCTCAGGAAATAGTCCGAGAAGGGTGATAGCTGGGTCAAATGGTGCATCCATTCCCAGCTTTCCCAGGTATCACCATAGTACTTTCCAAATTGGCCTCACCAATTTGCAGTCCCACCAGCAGTGTACAAGTGTACCCTTTTCCCCACATTCTCACCAACACTTATTTTGTTTGACTTCATAATGGCTGCCGATCTTACTGGAGTGAGATGGTATCATAGGGTGGTTTTGATTTGCATTTCTCTGACTGCTAGAGATAGTGAGCATTTTTTCATGTACTTGTTCATTGATTGAATGTCCTCCTCTGTGAAGTGTCTGTTCAGGTCCTTGGCCCATTTGTTGATTGGGTTATTTGTTATCTAATTGTTTAATTTTTTTGAGTTCTTTGTATATTCTGGATATTAGGGCTCTATCTGAAGTGTGAGGGGTAAAAATTTGTTCCCAGGATGTAGGCTCTCTATTTACCTCTCTTATTGTTTCTCTTGCTGAGAAAAAAAAAATTAGTTTAAGTGAGTCCCATTTGTTTATTCTTGTTATTAACTCTTTGGCTATGGGCATCCTATTAAAGAATGTGGAGCCCGACCCCACAGTGTGTAGATCGTAGCCAACTTTTTCTTCTATTAGACGCAGTGTCTCTGATTTGATATCTAGCTCCTGGATCCATTTTGAGTTAACTTTTGTGCATGGTGAGAGAAAGGGATTCAGTTTCATTTTGTTGCATATGGATTTCCAATTTTCCCAGCACCATTTGTTGAAGATGCTATCTTTCCTCCATTGCATGTTTTTAGCCCCTTTATCAAATATAAGAAAGTTGTAATTTTGTGGATTGGTTTCTGTGTCCTCTATTCTATACCATTGGTCCAGCTGCCTGTTTTGGTACCAGTACCACGATGTTTTTATTACTATTGCTTTGTAGTACAGTTTGAACTCTTGTATCGCTATACCTCCAGATTCACACTTCCTGCTTAGAATTGCTTTTGGTATTCAGGGTCTTTTGTTTTTCCATATGAATTTCATGATTGCTTTATCATTTCTACAATAAATGCCGTTGGGATTTTTATTGGCACCGATTTAAACCTGTAGAGAACTTTGGGTAATATCAACATTTTGATGATGTTAGTTCTGCCTATCCATGAACAAAGTACATTTTTCCATCTTCTAAGATCTTTTTCTATCTCTCTCTTTAGGGTTCTGTAGTTTTCATTATATAAATCTTTCACCTCTTTCGTTAGGATGATTCCCAAGTATCTTATATTGTTTGTGGATATAGTGAATGGAGTGGTTTTTCTCATTTCCATTTCAGAAGTTTTTCTGCTGATATACAGGAATGCCTTTGATTAATGCGTGTTGACTTTATATCTTGCCACTTTGCTGAATTCATTTATTAACTCTAGCAGTTGTTTGTAGACCCTTTTGAGTCTGTTAAATATATTATCATGTCATCTGCAAATAGCGATAATTTAAGTTCTTCTTTTCCTATTTTCATGTCTTTAATTTCTTTTGTCTGTCTAATTGCTCTGGCTAGTATTTCAAGAACTAAATCGAATAGAAGTGGTGATAGAGGGCATCCCTGTCTTGTTCCAGATTTTAGAGGGAATGCCTTCAGTTTTTCTCCATTAACGATGATGCTAGCCTGAGGTTTAGCATATATAGCTTTTACAATGTTGAGGTAAGTTCCTGTTATCCCTAGTTTTTCTAGTGTTTTGAACATAAAGGGAGGCTGAACTTTGTCGAATGTTTTTTTCTGCATCGATCAAGATGATCATATGGTTCTTGTCTTTAAGTCTATTGATGTGGTGAATAGCATTTATGGATTTCCGTATATTGAACTAGCCTTTCATCCCTGGGATGAATCCTACTTGATCATGGTGCACAATTTTTTTATATGCTTTTGTATTACATTCACCAGGATTTTATTGAGAATTTTTGCATCCTAGTTTATTAGAGATATTGGTCTGTAGTTTTCTTTCTTTGAAGTGTTTTTGTCTGGTTTCGGGATCAGGGTGATTTTGGCCTCATAGAATGAATTTGAAAGAGCACCTTCATTTTCTATTTCTTGAAATAGCTTGAAAAGTATTGGTATTAATTCTTCTTTTAAGGTTTTGTAGAGCTCCCCTCTATACCCATCCGCTCCAGGGCTTTTTTTGGTTCGTAGTCTTTTGATGGCTTCTTGTATTTCTTCCTTTGTTATTGGTCTGTTTAAATTGTGTGTGTCTTCCTGACTCAATCTTGGCACATCGTATGACTTAAGAAATTTATTGATATCTTCACTATCTTCTATTTCATTTGAATATAGGGTTTCAAAATACTTTCTAATTATCTTCTGTATTTCTGTAGTGTCTGTTGTGATAATCCCTTTTTCATGCCGTATGTTAGTAATTTGAGTTCTCATTCTTCTTCTCTTTGTTAGCATGGCTAAGGGCCTCTCGATCTTATTTATGTTTTCAAAAAACCAACTTTTAGTTTTATCAATTTTTTCAATGTTTTTTTTGTTTCAATTTCGTTGATTTCTGCTCTAATTTTAATTATTTCTTGTCTTCTACTACATTTGCTGTTGTTTTTCTTTTCTTTTTCTAGGTTTTTGAGGTGTAGTGTGAGTTCATTTATTTTATTTTATTTTATTTTTTTGAGGAAAGAACTCCAAGAAATGAATTTCCCTCTTAAAACTGCTTTCATTGTGTCCCATAGATTCCAGTATGTTGTGTCTGTATTGTCATTTGTCTATAAGAATTTTTTATATCCTCCTCTATGTCTTCTGTAACCCATTGATCATTCAGTAGAATATTGTTCATTTTTCCATATGATGTAGGATTTTTCCTTCCTTCTTTTATCATTTATTTCCAGTTTCATTCCAATATGATCAGATATGGTGCATGGTATTATCTCCAAGCCTTTATATTTACTAAGGGTTGCCCTATGGCATAATATATGAACTATCTTTGAGTAGGATCCTTGTGCTGCTGAGAAGAACGTGTATCCACTTGAGGATGGTTGATATATTCTCTATATGTTGGTTAAGCCTAGGTTATTTATTGTTCTGTTGAATTCCATAGTTTCTTTATTCAGTTTTTGTCTAGAGGATCTTTCTAATGGCGAGATCAGTGTGTTGAAGTCACCCGTAGTTATTGTGTTGTAGTCTATTTGACTCTTGAACTTGAGGAGAGTTTGTTTCATGAGCGTTGCAGCTCAATTGTTTGGTGCATACAAATTGATAATTGTTATGTCTTGTTGGTGGTTGGTTCCTTTTAACAGTACATAGTGTCCTTCATTATCCCTTTTTATTAACGTAGGTTTGAAATTGATTTTATTTGATATGAGTATGGGTACTCCTGCTTGCTTCCGAGGGCCATGCGAGTGGTATGATTTATCCCAACCTTTTACTTTCAGCCTGTGTATGTCTTTACCTATCATATGAGTCTCCTGAAGGCAGCAGACTGTAGGATTTGTTTTTTTGATTCAGGTTACTAACCTATGTCTCTTGATTGGTGAGTTTATGCCATTAACATTTAAGGTTACAATTGAAATATGATTTTTACTTTCATTCATGTTTATTTATTTATTTATTTTTAGTTTGGCTAGTTTTTACTTTTTGGTTATTTTACTCCCCCTTTACTGAGATACCTCCTGCTGTTAGTTTGGGGCACTATTTTTCAATTCCTCTTCTTCTAGTATTTTGCTCAAATGCTTTGCAGTGCTGGTGTTCTTTCTGCAAATTCTTTTAGCTTTTGTTTATCATGAAAGACACTAATTTCATTGTCAAATCCCAAACTTAATTTTGATGGATACAGTACTCTTGGTTGGAATCCATTATTTTTCAGCGTTTGAAATACATTGTTCCAGGATCTACTCGCTTTCAAAGTTTGTGATGAAAAATCAGTCGTTAACCTAATTGGTTTACCCCAGAATGTAATCTGCCTCATTTCTCTTTTAGCTTTTAATATTCTCTCCTTGTTCTGTATGTTAGCTATCTTGATAATTCTATGTCTTGGAGTTGGTCTATTATGGTTTTGAATGTTTGAGGTCATGTAGGCTTCAAGGATTTGGCAATCCATTCCATCTTTTATCTCTGGGAAGTTTTCTAGAATTATTTCATTTAATATGTTGTCCATTCCTTTGGTTTGAATCTCTATGCCTTCTTCTATCCTGATGACTCTCAAATTTGTTTTTTTATGACATCCCATATCTCTTAAATAGATTGCTCATGGGATATAAGCATCTTTTCTGTGTTGACTATATTCTTTTCAAGTTGATAAACTTTGTCTTCATTATCTGATCTTCTGACTTCTACTTAATCTAGTCTATTTACAATATTCTCGTTTGAGTTTTTAATGTGGTTTATATTTTTCTGCATTCCTAGGATTACTGTTTGATTTTTTTAAGAACTCTGTCTTTTGGTAAAGCTCCTTCTTTGCCATTTGAATTTGTTTGTTTAATTCATTTTCAAAATATTCTTTTATTGCTTGGACTTGCTGCCTCATGTCTTCTCTAATATTTCTTTCCATCTGAGTTAGGGATGCATTGAGTTTTTTCCCTATCCCTGTTTCTGATGATTCTAGGTCCTCCTGTAGAATTAAGTTGTCCGGCATTATTTGTACATCTTTTCCCCTTGTTTTTTCATGAAGTTCACATTACTTTCCAGCTCCGTTTGATTGCTGTGTTTCTGCTCTCTTCTATATATTTGTTTTGGTTTTATATATCTCTATTGTAGCTCCTTTGTGTTGGTAGACTGTGCATGCTAAAGTGGATTCCACTGGGAAGGAATTCCGACGGCCGAGCTCCAGTGATGTCACCTCTCTGCTATGGTGGGCCCCAGGCTCTTTGCCTGGGTGTTTGCATGGGGGTGTGGGACTGTACTGTCTCTGTTTGTTTTCAGCTCCTGGTCGCGGGTGTGCAGGCGGTCACAAGCTGTCCAGTCACGCAGTCAGCGGGTGGGCTGTCACCGGCGGTTGTGCAATCTCTAGCCACCCATTAGGGCGGGCATATGGCAGGTGATTGGTCGCTGGTGGGCAGGCGGTCTCCAGCCGTCCAGTTGCACCTGCAGCGGGCCGGCTGTTGCCGGCGGGCGAGCGTTCTCCAGGCGCCCAGTCACGCGGGCCTGGCCTCTAGTCCCCTGGTTTCCTCTGCTAGTCCTGGTTTCTCCTGCTACACCAGGTTTCCCCTGAGTAATGCCCTCGGCAGCTCAAACTGTACTCTGGCCTGCCGTTTCTTGGGTGTGGATTGTGTCTATTGGGAACCCCAGCACTCTATTTTTTTTTTTTTTCCGTTTGCCCCTTCCCCATCGCTGGCTAGACAGATTCTGTTTTCACCACTGATGGGAGGGGGAGTAGAAGGTCAGGTGCCTCTAGTTTCCCCCCCCATCTTTATTCAGGCTCTCTCTGATAATTCCTCCCCTGGAAAGCTTAGGAAAAATTTTATGCAAATATCCTACTGTATGGGAGATGAGCGGAAAACACACAACTGTTTTATTGTTGCAATCTGTCGGAGAGTGGCGGTGGTTACTTCAGCTCTCCAAGATGGTTGCCGTTGGTTTCCTTGGTGGAGTTTCCGTTGTGGGGGATAGAACTGTAGCGCTTCCTTCCCTGACTGAGATCCCGAACTCCGCCGGGGGCTCAGTGGGGGGTCAGCCGGCAGGATTCCACAGAATCTGCAGCAACGTTTCTCCCTGGATGCTAGTCGCTTCTCGGTGGTGCCCCGACGTCTGTAGCCACGGGGCTGGCCGCACGGATCAGTAAGCCCAGATCTCCGGTTGCATATTTGGCTCGCGTTTGAGACTCAATTACCGGACCTCGTTGGTGGAAATCATTCTTTTAGGTTTCGGTGCACACCCATTTTTCTGTAAGATCCTAACAAGATAGTCTTTTGTCATTCTAACTCGTTATTCACCTGCAATGTGGCGTGGTACAGTGGGTGTGATGCACTGTATTCGCGGCCAACTTGCAATGTCGAAATATTAGGTTTTGTATGCACCATTTACTGAAGATAGTTTTCAGTACTAGGCAACCAATATGTATTTCAGGTTGATGAGTATTTCTGAGAATTATCTTTTGAAAAGTTGATTATAAATCCACATTCATGATATGAATGAATTTGGGGAGTGCACAATAAGGCACATATATTTCATATTTTGAAAAATCTTGAGAGTATATATATATATATATATATATATATATATACACAGAGAGACATTACAATGTAGCATTATGTATGCCAACCGAAATTTATCGTGAAATACATATCATCCAGAGATCCAAAAATATTAATTTTACTGAACATGGATTTATGTATAATGTTGTTCAAATAGGAGGCTCAGCCATAGGTTGAATTTTCAGTTTCAACAGCATTTAGGAGGAGTGATATCTTCTCACAATTTGTATCTGCCAAGTCAGCCACCTCACAAAAATGTACGTGTGATACTAGGTAGGATTCTATATATGCATATAAAAGTACATTTGCTGACTAGGCTACAGAGAAAGGGAGACATAAATTCACATGTTTGTTAACTTTAAAAACACATGGAGAACTATTTCAACAAAAAAAATTGACTAGATTTATAACTCCTACCCTATATAATGCAAAAGGCAAGTCCAAGAATACCAAACATGCCTCCTCTTAACTGCTTGTATTTCTATTCTGATTGGGTTATTATTTTCCATGATATTACGATTAGTAGTCAGAGTCTAGTAGGGTAGGGGTTAGTGTCAGGGATTCAGTATTTCAAATGGAAAATTGGAAAATGAATCCAATGTGTATGCAAATATGTGCTACACAAAAATGTTCCCACTCTCATCAAGAACTATGGCTTGACATTACTTTTGCCCCAAGTAAGACACAATTAGAGGAGAAGTGTTAGAAAATCTGTGAATACATATCTGGAATGGAATATGCTCAGAAGTTCACAACACTGGAGGTGGTAGAGGAGTTCCCAAAAGTAAGGGATAGGGTAAACACTCCACAAACATGGAGCTCTGCTGGCCTAAAGACTTCTTGAAGAACTGCCTCTGAGGTTGGGCACCTGAAAAATATGTTGTTTTCTGGAGCTTTAGCTTCATTTTTAGTGAGACCATCAAAGCTGGGTCTACATCTATGTGACCTGGAGGACATGGTTTCTTATTTTCCAGTGAAGATGAGGCAGCAGTGCTGAATTTGCTCTTTGTAGGTAAACTGTGACCTCTGGGGACTAAGTGTCTCCCCATGTGGACTGTGAAGCCATTTGGTCATCCTCCAAATTTCATGGTGTTTCTTGCTGCTACACTGGGAGTTTGCTATTTGATTCAAAAATACAAGGAGTTCTAGTGGGTCACAGTGCTGGAGGGAGTTCTGTCACATGTGGTGGGTCAGTTTCTGCAGGAGAATGCACCAAGCATACTTCTAGCCCACATATATTGCCCCATTGACCATAGCAACTTGATTCTGAACATTGCTCTGAAATCTCTCAGTATTACAAGATGCCTTTATATAGAAGGGACTGCTTGCTGCACCATGTCAGTCACAAGCCATTTGGAAGCCAATGGAAGTTCCACAGGCCCCACCACAGATGTTTTATCACACACCTGACTACCACGGCTCTAGGCCCACTACTCAGCAGGCTCCAACTTATTGGCATCTCTGTTCTACACGATTTTCATGAAACCGAGTCAATCAAAGCACTGTCTGGTATACTCATGATCAGCAACAGGACATCCAAAGGTCCTCCATTGCCACCTGGTCATGGGAATTTCAAAAATTTTATGGTATTTTTGTAGCCATTTTTCAATGATGATGTTGGAGGCACTGTGGGTTAAAATTCACTCCAGAACCATTAAATGTAGAGGAAGCACATTTCAATGAAAGCTTTGGAGAATTCTCACAGGCAAGGCTTCTCAAAAAGTGGCCAAATGGTCACATGAAGCCAGTCCCATTGAGGTCTACAATGAGGTCCATGTGTGTTTCGACTCTCAAATATGGCTGCCAAGTCTTTCAGAATAAAATCACGTGATATCTTGGCTGTGATTCCCAGTGCTCTGTTGAAAGCCACCCTGCACATAGATCTCAGTTTTCAACGGGGACTCTCATGCATGGCCTCCGAAAATCCCAACACAAATCATGTCAATAATTCTCTGAGTTCAGTTCCAGAACTCAGTCTCTAAGGGGAATCACACCAGAGTTCATGTAAAGGTGGACCCAGTCATCTCTTCCAAACACCAAACAAATGGCCACAATTAAAACCAAAACACTCCCACATGGCCCTCATGATCTTTCATATAGACACTCATCATAACCTCTGGCTGGATGTTTCCATGAGGGGCGAAACCCAAGACAGTCTCCAAAATAATCTCCCATGCCCCTTAATGGCCTAAAATCAGGGTTGCCTGGACACACTTCCTGTGAACTAGGAGTGATCAAATAGGCCTGCTGTTAATACTTCTCTGCTTCTCCAATTTGAGGCCTACTGACTGTGGGGTTTATTTTTTTATGTGAATTGGAGTCATTATAAAACCCAAGCACATATCGGCTAACTTCTGCAGGGATTTGAAGAAATCATTTGACCCAAAGGATCCCTATTCTCACTTGATGGAGGTCAGGAACCTAAAAGAGGAAGGGGAGAGACTTCATCCACAATGACTGCTCTTTTGGCCATTTTGGTTTTGAATGCACACATGGGATCATTCTTAAGATACATCAGGTGGTGAGAATCTAAGCCATTGCCTCAAACAGGGCCAAGAGGCTGATTCAGACACATCCCTTTTCAAAGCAATTAAGCAAAGAGCCACAGGTGATGCCCATTCATTTCCATTTGAAACCTGTTTTCTTCAGGCTTCACAAAGGGGTGGCCTGAAACAAAGACCTTCCTGACATTCAGGGCAACAGAACAATAGGTAAGCAAAGCAGGGTTTCTCCACTGAGACTTTATTGGTCACACTGATATCTGAGTTTTCTGAGATGCTCGCCATTCCCTTCAGCTATCCAGTACATGGCCATGTAACAGGGTTTGGAAATGGTACATATATTGGACACAAAACCATGAGCCTATTCTGTAGAGTGGCAAGAATTCAGGAAGAACGCACGAACTTTGGAAGATAGCGCGTGTTGCCCATCGATAAGGCAAGCCAAAATCCATTCATCAATTTGGGAGAATAAATGATGGGAAGCTTTCTACTAGACAGGACACATCAATTGATGCATTATCTTTTCTAATGTCTATAACCATGGACACAGTGGGATACACAGACATAGAAACACTCGCCTTGTCAAATGACTTACTAGAAACAGTTCACTCAAAACCAAACAAACCGCCTTTTCTATCTATTCTCAGAACATGAGGCAAATCCACAAACACACAGCGACACCCACAGAGGCACCTCCTTCCCCAAAGTAGGTCTGTGACTATCCAGAGTGTCCTCTGACTGGTGGGCCATAGTATGTTCCCCCGAAATGGCCTGTCCTGTCTCAGATCTGGTCTCTTTAACCAACTCTGTGAAGATGTCAGGAGCCACTGGTGAACCACTATCTGCTTTCTCAGGAAAGGCCCCTCTTTAGAGCTTTTCTGGCTTTTGGCCATTCTCATATCAGTAGGTACCAAGAAAGACTGACTCTGTCCTTGGTATATCCAAACAAGTGAGACCACTGGAACTGGGACTGGGACAGGCTCTGGGTGCCTGTCTTCCTGCATCTCAAGTTCTTAGAGTTCCATCACCAAGGAAGTGAGGTGAGGTCACTTCCTTCAGGAACTGAATGAGGTCACTGCCTTAGCAACAACTTTGTCCTAACAGTTGCTTCCAAGGGTCCCATGAGATGGAGGCTGCCCCTACGTCCTGTGACACTTTCACAAGTTAGAATGTATATCAACCATAGGCACCCGGGACCAGCTCTCCAAACAGGACTGTTTGAGTCCATATTCTAATGGGTGGCACTAGAGCAGATTATGCTTAGTGAATCTAGCCAATCCCTAAAAAACAAATACCAAATTTCTTCTTTGATATAATGAGAGCAACTAAGAATAGAGCAGGGAGGAAGAGCAGGAAGAAAAGTTTAACATTAAACAGAGACATGAGGTGGGAGGGAAAGAGAGAGAAAAGGGGAATTGCATGGAAATGGAGGGAGACCCTCATTGTTATACTAAATTACATATTAGAGGTTGTGAATGGAATGGGAAAATAAACAAGGTGAGAAATGAATTACAGTAGATGGGGTGGACAGAGAAGATGGGAGGGGAGGGGAGGGGGGATAGTAGAGGATAGGAACGGTAGCAGAATACAATTACTAGTATGGAATTATATAAAAATGTGGATGTGTAACCGATGTGATTCTTCAATCTGTATCTGGGGTAAAAATGGGAGTTCATAAATCACTTGAAGCTAATGTATGCTAATGTATGAATATGTTATGTCAAAAGATTTGTAAGGTTTTGAACAACCAATAATAAAAAAAAGAACAGAGAGGCTGATTCAGTAACAACCTTTCATCCTGACCAGGTTGTTTGCCATGGAAGTTGACTTTTGCTCTCTCAGGTCCTTCAGTGGTGCCTATATCTTCTCCAGGGATCACTTCTGCATGAAACTTTGAGTTTTTCAACAGGTGGAAGATTCACTACATTCCTCTATTTTAGGACCAACACTGTCCCTGCTCTTCTGTAAAGTTAGATTGAGGGAACAGTGTATCGTTTCGCTTAATAACAGGTTTGATTTGGGTTAGGAATCATTCTGCTTGATGAATAATGGTATTGGGAACCTGTGATATTTATAAGAATATATAGGTGAAATATAAGTATGAAAACAGAAATCTAGGTAAGATTGGAATCCCACAAGGGCATTGCGCTCTTGATTGGGATACTTAGCTTTGATACATGTTCTGCATAGATGTTTCAGATAAATCAATACTCAATGGCATAGGACCTTGTACCTTGGATGATTGAATGTAGAAGTGAGTATCCACTCAAACTGGGATAGTCGGTAGGATTAGGAAGATATTCTGTAGGTTTCAGAAGAAGAGTGAGTACAGGAATTGTAACAAAAGTTCTTTAGCAATAGGGTATCACATAGACAGTGAATGTAAATGTCAGCACATGTGAAGTGTTAGTCAAAATTGTGAACTGGTGAAAATATTTAGGAAAGCAGACATCAATAGAGACATTAGGAAATCAGGGAAAGTATAAAGTGAGTGATAGGATTAGACATTTGCAACAGGGATGAGGTTGAATATATAGTCTTAGGAAGAAACAAATATGTTGTCATAAATAGGATTGACATTTGAGAGCATTAGGCAACCGGGACATGAATGTTTTTAGTAATCCATGCTCACTTTCCATTTAGGCTTTGGTACAATAATAAGTGTGACCTCTGCTTTTTGTGTCCAGAATATTACTGTGATAAATGCATACGTAGATCAGGTGACATGAGTATTTCTTCCACCATTTCTGGGAGCAACATTTTGAAGACGAATAAATTAGTATTGGGGTTACAAATAGATGTACCCTGTGTCTATGAATGTAGAGATAATGCATGAATAGACCATACTGTGAATAAATAATATAATTGGTTCCAACTTTAAATAAAGGATTGAATTGATATCTGAATATATACAGAAAATCTTATATTGATATACAATTATTCATTCCAACCAGTAATACATCTAATGGTAATATTAGGGTTATGTTTTATCATGAAGAGTGTGTGAGTTTTGCTTCAAAATGATTATGGAAATCAAAAATAATGTGTTTGAAATGAAGTCTCATGAAAAGACCAGTCAAGAAACCTGGAGGAATACATGTGTTCTGAATCAGTAAATGATTGAAAGTGAATCAAATGCCTATAAATTTGTGAACTTATGGATGAAATATATGTCCTATGATGTTCGTAAACTGTAGAAATTCTATTGTACCAGTGTTGAATAAAATGAACTTCAAAATACACATCATGTCCCATAGGAATCTACTTGCATTGATGTTAAACAGGGTCAGTTAATGTAGAAATATTAGGATTGTATGCACCATTCCCTGAAGTTAGTTTTCAGTAAAAGGAAACAAATATGTATTTCAGGTGGATGAATATTTCTGAGAATAATCTTGTGAAATGTTGATTATAAATCCACATACATGAACATGAATGAATTTAGGTAGTGTATATAAGACACATATATTTATGAACATGAATGAATTTAGGTAGTGTATATAAGACACATATATTTTATATTTGGAAAAATTTGGAGAGTATATATATATATATATATATATATATATATATATATATATATATAAAAAAACACACACAGACAATAAAATATAGCAATATTTATGCTAATCGAAATTCTTCATGAAATGTACATCAGCCACAGATGCAAAAATATTTATTTTACAGAACATCGATTTATGTATAATGTTGTTCTACTAGGAGGCTCACCCATAGGTTGAATTTTCAGTTCCAACAGAGTTTAGGAGGAGTGATCTCTTCTCACAATTTGTATTTGCCAAGTCAGACACCTCAGAAGAATATACGTGTGATACCAGGTAAGATTCTATATGTGCATATAAAAATACATGTGCTTAATTGGCTACAGAGAAAGGGAGACAGGTATTCACATATTTGTTAACTTTAAAAACATGTGGAGAACTATTTCAGTTAAAAATTAGCTAGATTTATAACACCTACCCTATATCATTCAAAAGGCAAGTCCAACTATACACCATGCCTCCTCTGTACTGCTTGTATTTCCATTCTGTTTGGATTATTTTTCTCCATCATATTAGGATTAGTAGTCAGAGTCTAGTAGGTTATGGTTTAGTGTCAGGTGTCCGGGCCGGCTGGACACTTCAACGTGGGCGTTGAACCTTGTTGGGGAGGAATGAAGGAACAAGAGTGATGAGAGAAGACAGCAAGACAACAGTTCTGATCATGCTGAAAACTTTTATAGTTCTCACAGTGTATTTATATGCTGCGGATGAGAAAGCTCTCTTATCGGCAGTTGCTGGATGTCTTCACAGGGTGAGATAACCTCAGGATATTTTAGGAAGACGGATAGCCGCAGGATGTCTCAGGGTGATAGATGGCTGCGGGATGTCTCCCAGGCAGGAAATCTCGCAGGGGTCTATTTCTTGTAAGTGTCAGGCTATTCTTTGAAGGAGAACTTCCTTCTAGCCCCTGACATCTTCCCCCTTTCTTATATAAAATATTTGACCATACCTTACAGGCCAATGTTTTAGGGGGTTATAGAGGCTCTGTTTCTCTAACAGGCCTTAGAATATCTCCTGATCTGATCGAGCATGTTTACTAGGAGATTTCGTGGTGGCCTAGGCATGTTTTTTAAGGAGACGGCTTTGAGGCTGAAGCATGCCAACTGCCATGCACCAGAGCGTGTCACTCAGAAGACTTGGGTTTTGGGAACCATGGATCCATCCTCCTGCAGTCCTTCCTGCACCCTCTGTTATTATGGCCTAACGTCCTCACTCCATGGGTGCGTCCTCCCCCAAACAGAGGGGCCCATGGAGGACAAACCCTTATGGCAAGGGCAGAAGATGGTTGGTCAGAGCTGTTACTTAGAGTTTTATATAAGAAAGCAAGATCTGTGGGCATGTAACCTTAAGAAATAAGCTTATGAGGAGGGTAGAACATCCTTTTAAATGTTGGCAGCACGGTCTTCCATATCCAGGCGATGATAGTGCACCTGTAGGGGCTTAGAGGCCAAAATATTAATCTGTTCTTTAATAAATTGTAACAGCCTGTTTATAATGCAGGGTCCTAGGGACACCATTAAAAGTAAACCCAACAAAGGGCCTAATAGGGGAAGAAGATAGGGCAGAAATCCTTTAAGCCCAGTCCAGAGGGGATTTTCAAATATTTCCCTTCGTCTTTTTTCTAGATCTTCTTGAAGCTGCTTAATTTTAGTGCATACTATGCCAGAATTATTGGCATAAATGCAGCATCATTCCCCTAAGGCCAAGCAAATACCTCCCTGGTTAGCTGTCAGCAAATTTAAGCCTCGTCTTTTTTGAAGGAACACTTCTGCCAGGGAGTCTATTTGGCCCTGCAAATCTTTAATGGTTCATGATAGAGTTTTTATCAGTTGTTACTGATAGAGTTTATAATTTGTTGAGACAGGCAATGGTAAGAGTGAATTGACGTGCCTAAGCCAGTGTACCTGTGCCCACAGGAACTGTTATTCCAAGGCTGGCAGATTGTTGGCTGCATCTGAAAAAGAAGAAATTTTGTCCTCATGAGGAGTCCCTCTGTCCCTGTTTTGAGGTAAGTCATTAACCTGTTTAACCAGGAGTTCTGGTAACCATCTTGGGGCTGTTTGATCTTGGTCCAAAACATAAGCTGAGCCTCCTCCCCAGATGAGGACAGGATCTGGGCCTTTTTATTTATTTGTAAGGGGATTGTGTCACATAACAGGTGGGCGAACAGAATTGGACGAGGGATGGCAGTGTCTGTCTGCTGCCGAATGGCCTTCATTGTCTAGGGTAAGAAAAATAAGGGCAAATAATGCATTGTTAAGGCGATGCCTGGGTGTGGTAAATACAAGGGAGGAAGCCTTAAGGAGGGTTAGCCAAGTTTTTAAGGTAAGGTGGGCAAGTTCCACAATGCCTTGGCCCTGAGGGTTGTATGGAATTCCAGGAGTATGACAAATTTGCAAGGTAGCACAAAACTGTTTAAACTTGGCAATGGTATATGTAGGATAAATATCTGTTTTAATATGTATTGGTTTACCCATAACAGAAAAGGCTGAAACAAGATGAGAAAGGACATCTTTGGTAGCCTCTCCAGAAAGTGGTGATGCAAAAATAAAGCCGCTGAAGGTATCTACAGAAATGTGTATATATATTTGGCTATTACAAATTCAAGAAAATGAGTAACATCCATTTGCCAAAACTGATCGGGCAGTAATCCTCGGGGGTTAACTCCCAAGTGTTGAATGGGGAGGGAGACAGCGCAACTAGGGCATGCTTTTACTATTTCTCGTGCCTGTTGCCTGGTAATTTTACAAAGTAATCAAAGGCTCTGGAAATTTAAATGGTGTAGATTTTGTAACTCCGTGGCCTTTTGAATGGAGCCAACAAAAATTGGAAAGATGGAACGAGTTGCTGCATCAGCTTGGGCATTACCTTGAATTAGAGGGCTGGAAAGATCAGAGTGTGCCCTTATGTGTCCTAAGAAAAATGGGTGTTGTCTGACCTGAATTAGCTGCTGAAGCTGGTGAAACAGAAAGGCCGCATTGTTAGAAGCCTTAATGGGGGGTGAAATCACCAGCAGGTGCACAGAATGAGCAATGTAGCCACTGTCTTTATAAATATTAACAGGATTATAAAAAATGTTATAAAAACTTGTGTTATGTCAAACAATTCCACAAACTGTGGTGACTGATAGACAGTATCAAAGGTGGTAGGCTGGTTATTGACAACAAAGACCGCTCGGCCATTACAGGAACCGTCTGTAAAGACAGTAAGGGCTTGAGGAATGGGAGCATTTTGAGTAATTTCAGGAAAAGTAAATGGATGTTACTGGACAAAATGTAAAGGGGGGTCATTGGGGAGGTGGTGATCAATTGTTCCCAAAAGCCTGATAGGGAAATACCTCATTCATCCCTTGTCTCTAGTAAAAATTGGGTTTGGTCCTTAGTATATGGAATAAAAATATTATCAGGGTCTTTGCCAACATGTTGTAGAGAAATCAAATGACATTTAAAAATAATAGAAGCTACCTGAGCAAGATAAACAGTAATAACCTTCGAGGATGTGGTGGGTAAATGGACCCAAAACAAGGGGCAGTCTTTATTTTTAAAATGTGGATCTCGCTGCCAAAATATTCCTGTGGGTGTATGAGGAGTGTGTAAAATAACCAGAACCAGAGGAAGGTTATAAGAAATTTGCGTAACAAATTGTTGGGCAATGGCTTCTGTGACTTGGTTTAATGCCTGTTATGCCTTGGGAGTAAGATTTTGAGGGGAGGAGGGGTGGGAATTACCTCTCAAAATATCATTAAGGGTCAAAAGTACACAAGTGCATAATTTTAAATATGTTATTAGCCATTGAATATGCCTCAGTAATTTCTGAAAATCTTTAAGGGTGTGAAGATGGTCCACACGTAGTTGTATTTTAGAAATTTGGATCTGATTTCTGTAGAATTTTAAGGCCCAAACTTTTATAAGAGTCCTGTGTTTGAACCTTATTAGGAGCTATCTGTAGTCCCAAGGTAGTGAGGATTTTGTAAAAGTCCAAGTAACAATTATTAAGATCATGGGTATTAGGTGCAGCAATTAACAAATCATCCATATAATGTAAAATATAAATTTGTGGCCCTCGCTCTCTCACAGGGTCTACTTCTTGAGCAACGTATTTTTGGCAAAGAGTAGGGATGTTTGCCATACCTTGGGGAAGAACCTTCCATTGAAGTCTCTGCATAGGGCCCTGAATATTAATGCAAGAAAGACTAAAGGCAAAATAGGGTCTATCCACAGGATGCAAAGGAATGGTAAAAAAGCAATCTTTTAAGTCCATAACCATTTTACAATAGTTTTTGGAAATAGCCACTGGTGTGGGAATGTCTGGCTGTAGTTCTCCCATCGGGAGTATAACTTTATTAATGGCACACAAATCTTGTAAAAGGCGCCACTTGCCTGATTTTTTCTTGATAACAATAATAGGAGTGTACGATGGTGAGGTTGAGGGCTCTACATGGCGGGCTGCCAGCTGTTCCTTCACTAACATGGAGGCAGCCTCCAAATTTTCTTGGGTAAGGGGCCACTGATTCATCCACACAAGAGTCTGAGTCTCCCAAATAATTTTATCTCCATGGGAACAGGAGGGTCAGGAACCGACACTAAAAATCCAAATATCCAAGTCCATATGTATTTTTTTTTTTATTGGATGTATAGGCTCCACCAGTCCTTGTCTCAGCCTCCTAAGGCCTGTACCAGGGACAAAATTCATACGGAGCATTTGATGAGTCACCATGGAATTGGGACTGGCAAGAATAACTTCTATTTGACTCAAAATATCTCCAGCCCATAGGTAAACAGGGAGGTCAGGAACAACGAAAGAAGTGACAGTTCCCTTATTACCCTCTTTATCAGTCCAGCTAAGAGCAGTAGAGCTGACCAGAGGATTTTTTGACTTTCCTATCCCTTTAAGGTCAGTCAAGGATGGGGTGAGGGGCCAACCTGATCGCCAGTATTTTTGAGAAATAATTGTCGCATCAGCTCCAGTAACTACAATTGCTTGGTATTCCTTTCCTTCAATAAGTAAGGTAAGGGTGTGTCTAATATGAGAAATGGGATGAACCCAATATACCTCAGAGGAGCCCAAGGAGGCAGTCCCCCACAGTAGGTTTGGGAGGTGGAAATGCCCCTTAATCTAAGGGAAGAAGTATTAATTGTGCAAGACTTTTTCCTCCTGGGATGGCCGCAACTCTATTAATAACTGTGGCCAGTATTTTTATTTCTCCAGTGAAATCATTATCATTAATGCCAAGGAAGACCTGAACACCTTGTAAGGTAGTAGAGGCTCTTCCAAGAATAAGGGCACACGTATGAGATGGAGGGGCACCCATAATTCCAGTTGGTATTATCTGGGGCCCTTGCATTGAGTCTAATATTGTATCAGTGGTGGCACAGAGGTCCAATCCTGCACTGCCTGGAGTGGGTAGTTGGAGGGAGCCAATTGTGGAGAAGGATTTTGAGGTAGGTTGGGAGTTTGGGAGGGAACAAACCTCATTGCCCCAGGGAGTTTCCTGAGAAGTAGGAAGAAATAGGCTGTCTGAGGGCATTTGTCATTGATCTACACTCACTGGCCCAGTGATGACCTTTACCATATCATGGACAAAGTGTAGCTGGGGTCGGTTTAGCTCCAGTTTGAGGAGACACTATTCTTACTCTTTGTTTGCCTGTCGGACACCTGCGTGCAAAATGGCCTGGTTGTTTACAAGTAAAGCAAGTACTTGAGCCAGTATTGTAAAAGGCCTTGGTAAATGTGGCACTAATTTGAGACCCATGGCATGGGCTGCACCCACGCCTGCACAGATTCTAATAAAGTCAGAAAGTTTCCCTTTATCCTTATGATGTCGAAGAACATCCTGACATGCCGGGTTGACATTTTCAAAGGCAAGATATTTTACAAAGGTGCTTTCGCTTTCGCTTGGTCCAAGCAAGCATTCCACAGCTAGGTAAAGCCTGGGAACAAAGTCGCTATAAGGCTCATCGGGCCCTTGTCGAGTTCTTGCCAAGGAAGTGATAGACGAGGCCCTTTCAGGGAGGCGTCTCCAAGCAACTAAGCCAGCCATCTAAATCTGCGCAAAAAGTCCAGCAGGGAAACGTGCCCGTTTAGTTTTAGTGTCAAAAGTTGCATTGCCCACTAGCTTAACATAAGTCCAGGATTTAGAGGAGGCCTTTGTTAATTTTTTTTGAGTAGTTTCTGACAGGACTCTTTGAAATCTGCATTCCATAGCAGGAAGTCTCCGGCACTGAGGGCAGCTAGGTCTAAAAATTTCCAATCATTGGGAGTAAGAAATTGTGTGCTGCAGCTTTCTAATAAAGCCAACGTATAGGGCACAGTGGGGCCATAGTGAGCACAAGCCTTTTTAAGTTTTTCAAGAAAATGGAGGCTAAATTTTTTGTAGACACTCTGGGTTCCTTCCTGCCTAGGGGTGAACTCCTCATCCTCTAAGTCCTGATCTCCTTGATCCATTTCCCCCGCTTCCTCCTCTTTTTCCTCTTCTAAGTCTTTGACCTCAGCCTGGGCAGGCTTATCTATCTGACTGGTGGTGACTGGAAGGCGAGCACAGGCCGATGGAGCGGCTTCGCCTTTGTATTAGACCACTGTGGGCCAGCTTGTGTTGACTCCATTCCTAAGGCTAATGAAGAGAGCTCAGAGTCAAGGGATCTTTATTCTTTTAAAAATTGGATCTGTTCCCGTCCATGTTGGAGGGACTCTCTCAAGGGAGCCAGGTTAGGCAAGGGAAGTGGGGAAAAAATATCTGGGGGGACATTTGGCCCCTGAAGGGCCAGAGCACAAAAGGCAGGAGGGATATAGGAGGGAGGGGAATGTGTAAGTCCTATAGTCTGTGGCAGGGTCCTGAGAGGTGGAGAGTCTTCTGAATGGTAGCGAGCTGCTTCCTTCTCCAAGGTAGCCTCCTCCCCAGGGGTCAATGTTTCTCCGGGATTTAAAACTGCATAAAGGTGGTTGGAAACCATTGGAGCCTTATTCATTAGGGTGGGATTTTGAGGAAGATTAGGAAGGTCCCAGGGTCCTGGGGAGACTAAGAAGGGTCTATGTCTATACTAACTGATGGGCATGCCGAGAAGGGACGAGAGGTCTTTTGCATAGTCTCTTCCCCAATCCTGACAAGTATTAAGGTACCATTGTCAAAGGGTGAACTTTTAAGAATTTCACTAATTTATTTCCAGAAAGAAAAGGTAGGAACAGGCACTTTTTCTGGGCCAAAGGATTCATAATAATCTTTTAAAATGTCTCCTACTCTAAGCCATCTTTTACCATCAATGGTACCTTCAAGGGGAAACCATGGAAAAAATTCTTCGATGTATGAAAAGAAAAATATTAAGTCATTTTTCTTAACACGTGCCCCCCATGTATTTAAGGATTCCTTGTGGCCTGACAAAAACAAATCATGTGACGAAACTGCTTGTCCCATGGTGGGTCACTCACTGTGCGTCATCCCCACTCTCCTCCTGGATCTGTCTCTCAGTGGTGTCTGCTGAGGCAATCGCGAGCTCCACTTGTCCAAATCTTCCAGGAGGACAGGGTTCCCCCTCAGTCAAAGGCTCGAGCCCCAGTCATTGGGCGCCAGTTGTCCTGGCCTGCAGGACACATCAACGTGGGTAGCAAACCTAGATGGGGAGGAATGAAGGGACAAGAGACACGAGAGATGACAGCAAGACAAAAGTTCTGATCAAGCTGCAAACTTTTATTGTTCACACAGAGGAATTTATATGCTGGAGATTTGAAAGCTCTCTTATCAGCAGTTCCTGGATGTCTTCACAAGGTGAGATAACCTCAGGATATTTCAGGAAGACAGATGGCCACAGGATGTCTCAGGAACACAGATGACTACAGGATGTCTCCCAGACAGGATGTCTCCCTGGGGGCTGTTTCTTGTAAGTGTCAGGCTATTCTTTGAAGGAGAATTCCTTCTACCCCTTACAGTCAGGGATTAAGTATTTCAAATGGAAAATTGGAGAAAGAATCCAATGTGTATGCAAATATGTGCTACCCAAAAATCTTCCCACTCTCATCCAGAACAATGCCTTGACATTACCTTCACCCCAAGTAAGACACAATTAGAGGAGAAGAGTTAGAAAATCTGTGAATACACATCAAGAATGGAAAATGCTCAGGAGTTCACAACCTTGGAGGTGGTAGAGGAGTTTCCAAATGTAAGGGAGAGGGTAAAACTCCACAAACATGGAGCTCTGCTAGACTAAAGACTTTTTGAGAAACTGCCTCTGAGGTTGGGCACTTGAAATATATGTTGTTGTCAGGAGCTTTAGCTCCCTTTGTAGTGAGACCATCAAGCTGGGTCTGCATGTATGTGACCTGGAGGACATGGTTTCTTATTTTCCAAAGGACATGAGGCAGCAGTGCTGAATTCTCTCTTTGTAGGTAAACTGTTGTCACTGAGTGCTAAGTGTCTTCCAGTTTGGAAGCCATTTGCTCATCCTCCAATTTTGTTGTGTTTCTTGCAGCTGCACTGGGAGTTTGGTATTTGCTTCATGAAATACAAAGAGTTCAACTGGGACACAGTACTGGAGGGAGTTCTGTCACATGTGATTGGTAAGGGTCTGCGGGAGAATGCACCAACCAGGCTTCTATCCCACATAGCTTGCCCCCTTCACCATAGCAATCTGATTCTAAACATTGCACTGAAACCTCTCCATATAACAACATACCTTTACATACAAGGGTCTGGGGGCTGCACCATGTCAGTCACAAACCATTTGAAAGCGAATGGCAGATCCACATCACCCAACCACAAATGTTTTAACACACACCTTCACACCACTTCTCTAGGCCGGCTACTCAGCAGGGTCCAAATTACTGCCATCTCTGTTCTACACCATTTTCATGAAACCCAATCAAACAGGCACTGTCTGGTATACTCGTGATCATCAATAGAACATCCAAAGATTCTACAGTGCGAAGTGGTCATGGGAATTTCAAAAAATTCATGGTAATTATCAGACATTTTTCAAGGATGAAGTTGGAGGCACTGTGGGTTTCAATTCATTCAGAAACCATTAAATGGAGAGGAAGCTCATTTCATTGAAAATTCTGGAGAATTCTAACAGGCAAGTCTTCCCAAAGACAGGCAAAAAGGTCACATAAAGCCAGGCGTTTGAGGTCTACAATGTGTGGTCCATGTGTGTTTTGACTTGCAACTATGGCTGCCAATTCTTTAAGAATAAAATTATGTGATATTCTTCCTGAGATTCCCAGTGCTCTGTGGAAAGCCACCCTGGGCCTAGATCTCAGTTTCCAAGGGCAACTCTCATGTGTGGCATCCTAAAATCCCAACACAATACATGGCAATACTTCTTTGAGGTCCATTCCAAAACTCAGTCTCTAAGGGGAATCACACCAGTGTTCAAGACCAGGTGGACCCATCATCTTTTCCAACAGCCACAAAAATGACCACAATTAAAACCAAAACACTTCCACATGGCCCTCATCTTCTTTCATATCGACACTCATCATAACCTCAGGCTGTAGTTTTTCATGAGGGGCACAGCCAAGGACAGTATCCAAAATAAGGTCCCTTGCCTACATTTGCCTAAAGTCAATGTGGCTGGGAAACCCTTCTAGTGAACCAGGAGTGATCAAAGAGGCCTGCCCTTAATACTGCTCTGATTCTCCATTTTGAGGCCTAATGAATGTGGGGTTTAGATTCTTTATGTTAATTGGAGTCATGAGAAACCTATGAACGTATTATCTAGTCTCTGCAGGGCTTTGAAGAACTCATTTGACCCAAAGGATCCCTATTCTCATAGATGGACGTCAGGAACCTTACAGAGGAATGTGAGAGACTTCATCCACAATGACTGCTCTTTTGGCTCTTTTGGTTTTGGATGCAAACGTGGGATGCTTCTTTAGATCCATCAGGTGCTAAGAATCTAAGCCATAGCCTCACACAGGGCCAAGATGCTGATTCAGACACATCCCTTTCCAAAGCAATTAAGCAAGGAGCCACAGATGATGCCCATTCATTTCCATTTGAAAACTCTTTTCTTCAGGCTTCCCAAAGGGGTGGCCTGAGGCAAAAAAACTTCCTGACATTCAGAGCAACAGAACAATAGGTAATTAAAAGTACCAAAGCAGGGTTTCTTCACTGAGACTTGTCAGAAGCCAGTGGTGAGCCACTATCTGTTTTCTCATACAAGCCCCCTCTTCAGAGCTTTCCTGGCATATGGGCATTCTCACATCTGTAGGTACCAAGATAGGCTGACTCTGTCCTTGGTAATTCAAAACTAGTGACACCACTGGGAGTGGGACTGGGACTGGCTCTGTGTGCCTGGCTTCCTGGATGCCAATTTCCATCACCGAGGAAGTGAGGTGAGGTCACTTCCTTCAGGATCTGAATGAGGTCACTGCCTTGGCAACCACTTTGTCCTAACAGTTGCTTCCAAGGGTCCCATGAGATGGAGGCTTCCCCTACTTAATGTGACAATTTCACAAGTTAAAATGGTATATCAACCATTGGCACCCGGGAACAGCTTTCCATACAGGCCTGATTTGGTCCATCTTCTCTACATTAAGAAGAGAGAAGCTGATTAAGACACAACCCTACATCCTGACCAGGTTGTTTGCCATGGAAGATGACTTGTGGTCTCTCAGGTCCTTCATAGCTGCCTACATATTTTCCAGGGATACTTTCAGCATGGACCTTTGAAGTTCTCAGCAGGTAGAGGATCCCTACATTTCAGTATTATAAGACCACCTCTGTCCCTGCTCTTCTGTAAAGTAAGATTGAGGGAACACTGTATGTTTAGGGTTAATAACAGGTTCAATTTGGATTAGGAATCATTTTCTGCATGAATAATGGTATTGGCAACCTGCAAAATTTATAAGAATATAGAGGTGAACTGTGTGTATGAAAATAGAAATCCAAGTAAGATTGGAAGCCCAGAAGTGCATTGGGCCCTTGATTGTGATACTGAGCATTGAATTACATTCTGCACAGATGTCTCAGATAAATTGATATACAATGGCATAGGACATTGTACCTTGGATGATTGAATGTAGAAGCGAACATCCAGTCAAAAAGGGATAGTCAGTAGGAATAGGAAGATAGTAGGTAGGTATAGGAAGAAGGGTGAGTGTATGATTTGGAACAAAATTATTTTAGCAACAGGGTTTCGGATAGAAAATGAATTTAAATGTCAGCACATGTGAAGAGTCTGTCACAATGATGAAGTGGGAAAAATATGTAGGTAAGCAGATATCAATAGAGACATTATGAAATCAGGGTTGAGTTTGAATATGCAATCTTAGGAAGAAACAAATATGTAGTCATCAATAGGATTGACATTTGAGAGCATAAGTAATCTTGGACATGGATGATTTTAGTAATCCATGTTAATTTTCCATTTTGGCTTTGGTACAATCATAAATGTGAACTTTGAATTTAGTGTCCAGAATATTTCTGTGAATAAATGTATATGTAGATCAGGTGACATGAGTATTTCTTCCACCATTTCTGGGAGTAATATTGACTGACTACTTCTGATTGATAGGTACAGATTCTTTATGTGAATTGGAATCATGAGAAACCCAAGCACCTCTTCAGGGATTGAAGAACTCATATGACCCAAAGGATCCCTATTCTCAATTGATGGAGGTCAGGAATCTAACAGAGGAAGGGAAGATACTTCATCCAAAATGACTGAACTTTTTGCCATTTTGGTTTTGGATGCACACATGGGATCTTTCTTTAGATCCATCAGGTGCTGATAATCTAAGTCACAGCCTCACACAGGGCCAAGAGGCTGATTCAGACACATCCCTTTCCAAAGAAATTTAGCAAAGAGCCATAGGTGATGCCCATTCATTTCCATTTGAAAACTGTTTTCTTCAGGCTTTACAAAGGGTTAGCCTGAGGTAAAGAACTTCCTGACATTCAGGGCAACAGAAAAATAGGTAAGCAAAAGGCCCAAAGCAGGGTTTCTGCACTGAGACTTTCCTGGTCACACTGTACCTGCTCTTCTGTAAAGTTAGGTAGAAGAGGGAAGAGTGTATGGTTAGGGTTAATAACACATTCGATTTGGGTTAGGAATCATTCTGCAGGATGAATATTCGTACTGGGAATCTGCAATAATTACAAGAATATATAGGTAAAATAAAAGTATGAAAACAGAAATCTAGGCAAGATTTGAAGCTCAGATGGGCATTGGGCCCTTGAGTGGGTTACTTAGCTTTGAATTATGTTCTGCACAGATGTCTCAGATAAAACGATATACAATGACATAGGACCTTGTACCTTGGATGATTGAAAGTTGAAGAGAACATCCAGTCACAAAGGGAAAGTCCGTAGGTTTAGGACGATAGTCTCTAGGTTTAGAAACAACAATGAGTATAGGATTTGGACCAAACGTTCTTTAGCAATTGGTTTTCAATAAGAGAGTGAATGTAAATATCAGCACATGTGAAGAGTCAGACACAATGATGAAATGGGGAAAATATGTAGGAAAGCAGATATCAATAGAGACATTAACAAATCAGGCAATGTATAAAGTGAGGGATAGGATTAGACATTTTCAACAGGGTTGAGTTTGAATATATAATCTTAGAAAGAAACAAATACATAGGATTTATCAATAGGATTTACATTTTAGAGCATTAAGCAACCGGGACATGGATATTTTTAGTAATCCATGCTCACTTTCCTTTTAGGCTTTGCTACAATCATAAGAGTGACTTTTGCTTTCTGTGTCCAGAATATTACTGTGTTAAAATTTATATGTAGATCAGGTGACATGAGCATTTCTTCCACCATTACTGGGAGCAATATTTTGAAGATGTATAAATATTGGGGGAACAAAGTGGAGTACCCTGTGTCAATGGATATAGAAATAATGTATGAATAGACGATACTGTGAATAAATAATATAACTGGTTCCAACTTTAAATAGTGGATTGATTTGATATCTGAAAATATACTGGAAATCTTAAACTGATATTCATACATTCACTACAACCAGGTATACATCTAATGGTAATATTAGGGTTATGGTTTATCATGAAGAGTGTGTGAGTTTTGCTTCAAATATGATTATGAAAATCAAAAATAATGTGTTTGGAAAGAAGTCTCATGACAAGACCAGTCAAGAACACTGGAGGAATATATGTGTTCTGAAGCAGGAGGTGATTGAAATTGAAACAAATGCCTATAAATTTGTGAACTTGTGGATGAAAGATATATCATATGATGTGCATAAACTGAAGAAATAGTAATGTACCACTGTTTAATAAAAATGAACCGCAAAATACACATCATGTCCCATAGGAAAATGCTTGCATTGATGTTGAACTTGGTTTTACTGTAGAAATATTAGGATTTGTGTGCACCATTCACTGAAGTTAGTCTTCAGTACTAGGAAACAAATCTGTATTTAAGGTGGATGAATATTTCTGAGAATAATCTTGTGAAAAGTTGATCATAAATCCACATACATAAATATGAATGATTTTAAGGAGTGTATAATAAGATTCATATATTTCATATTTTGAAAAATTTGGAGAGTATATATATATATATATATATATATATATATATATGTATAAATATATATATATACACACACACACACACACACACACACACACACACACAGAGACAGACATTTAAACTAGCAATATATTTGCCAATTGAAATTCATCATGAAATATGTAACATCCACAAGTGCAAAAATATTGATTTCACTGAAAATGGATCTATATATGATGTTGTTCTAATAACAAGCTCACCCATAGGTTGAATTCTCAATTCCAACAGTGTTTAAGAGGAGTGATCTCTTCTCATAACTTGTATATGCCTAGTCAGCAACCTCACAAAAATGTACGTTTGATAACAGGTAGGATTCTATATGTGCATATAAAATTACATGTGCTGAATAGTCTACAGAGAAAAGAGACACCAATTTGTTGAGAGCCACAGCTTAAGGGGCCCCATCAAACTTCCAGTTACCAGCAACATTCCCCTGCGAGATGATTATTGGCTCACAGCGGCCCCAGCAACATCTAGCTGATTGGCTCCTCTGTGGTGATGCACAATGGAGATGCTCATTGAGCTTTTTCCCCGCTCTTTCCGACTGCCAGCTGATGATTGGCTCACAGCAGCCCCAGCAACATCAAGCTGATTGGCTCCTCTGCGATGATGCACATTGGGCAGTTTCCCTGCCCTTTCAGACCACAGAGCTGCTCATTGTGGGACTTTTTTGGCTCCACCCACCTGACCCAGCCATATGGCCTCAAGAGCAGGAGGATTGTGGGAGGTGGAGAGGCTTGTGGGTGTGACAGAAACTTTGCAAGGAAGCCAGTGGTGGCAGTTGGGCTCTGAGGGTTTTTCCTAAGGAGCTGTTTTGCTTGGCGTGTGTGGTTCTAAAAATAAACTTTGTTTCTTTTGAAAAGTCGCTCTTGAATCGTGCCCAGCCAGACTGCAGCATTTGGTGGCTCGCACGGGGAGCCACTGAGGGTAAGTGATAAGGTAAACTGCTAGCCCCTGAGGGAAGGGCGAGAGGATCGGTAGCCATTTTAAGATTCCTCTTTTGTTTTGCTTCACTTTTGTTGCCTGTCCATGGAGATGAGTGAGATGGATGAAAAACCGCTCACATCTGAGAAAAAGATTATTTACTTCTGAGGAACAGATAGGGAGAAAGGACGGATGCACATGTCAGTAGGATATAAAGGCTATAATGACTTTTTGTTGTTCCCTTTTTATTTTATTCTGTCTCGGTTTTGTTTGGCATCGTCTTGTTGGGTTGTATTATAGTAGAAATACAGGATCAGAAATTAGTAAAAAAACAAACTGAAAGAGTGTTAAGTAAATTGTTAGAGAAAGGAGGCACCTCAGTAAAGTCAAGAACAGTCAGGGCATACGTTGATACAATACAAAAATGTAGCCCATGGATTTTTAAGGAGTTGTTAAATATACCATAATGGAACCATCATGGTGAAGATTTAAAAGGGGGGAAAAGAACAGCCCAGGGACTCTGACAGTTGGCACATTGCCATTGAGGACGTTTATATCTGGTTTGCTTAGTCCAAAGACTTCAGATCAGACAAAGATAGAGGAACAAAGCTTAGGTCAGAAAAAGCCATCAGGGGCAAAGTTACAAAAGGAGACTGCTACTAACAACTTTCAATAACTAGAGGGTGTAAGTGTCCAACCAACAGCGCCTCCTCTACAGGAGACTGTTACTAACACCTTTCTATCACCAGAGTATGTAAATGTCCAAATAACAAGGCCACCTCCATATGCTAGGAGGCCCCCAAACCCCGCAGTTGATAGTTCAGTTCCTGAGACAGGATCTCAAGTATTAACATGCCCTGTATTTGAGGTAGGAGGGCAGCGAATTCACCATGCTTTAAATTTCAAAATAGTGAAGCAGCTAAAAGGGGCTGTAACAACCTATGGTCCTCAAGTACCCTTCATTGTAAGCTTGGTCGAATCCATTAACAACTTGAATATGATGCCAGTAGATTGGGCTAATATGTGTAAAGCTGTGCTAAATGGAGGTCAATACCTTTTATGGAAGGTTGCCAATGAGGAATTTTGCAAGGAGACGGCTAGGTGAAATGCAGAAGCTGGTTATCCTCAGAGAAATCTAGATATGTTGTTAGGAAAGGGACCTTATGAGGACCAGCAGCAACAAATTGCATATGATACTGGCGTATACGCACAAATTGCTGCAGAGGCGGTTAGGGCATGGAAGACTTTACAAGAACATGGAGGTTTACAAGGTCAATTATCTAAGGTAATACAAGGAGCTAATGAATCTTACACTGAATTTGTAGATAGGCTTATTCAAACAGCTACCAGAGTTTTGGGGAATACAGAACAAGCAATGCCATTAATAAAAAACTGGCTTATGACCAAGCGAATCGTAGGTGCAGAGATATCACTAGACCATGGAAACATGAAGATTTAAACACATATATTAAATTATGTAAAGACATTAATGAATAAGAGGAAGTCATGGCAGCTGCAGTAAAACAGGCTTTAGATGCCAGAGACATCAATGAATAAGGGCAATTTGTGGCAGCTGCATTAAACAGGCTTTAGATGCAAGGCCAAGAACATGCTACAATTGTGAACAAACAGGACATTTTAAAAGGAATTGCTCCATAGGAAGAGGGTTTAACAAAAATAGGTACCAAAGGAGTAGAATACTGGGTATTTGCCACGATGCCGTAGAGGGAGACATTGGGCTAATGAATGCCGTTCTCAAACCACCATAGAGGGTACTTCATTATCAAAAACGAACAAGGACTAGCTGTTTATCCACAATATCATGGAGAAAGGCACCGGGCTCCATTGCCAAAAAATGGACAGGGGAGCCCAATGTTCTGGGGCCCAAAACCACAAATATACGGAGCACTGGAGGAACCCAGCAACCCCATCAGTGTAGTGCCCAGGACACATTGTGCATCAGACGCCTCATCAGACAAATCAGAGGGAGCGCAAGGTTAGACATCTGCACCTCCGTCAGATCAGTACTAACTGTAGAGATGGGGGTTCAAATCATTCACACATGGTGAAAGGACCTCTTCTCAAAGGAACAGTAGGCTTATTATTGGGACGCAGCTCTTCTAATCTAAAAGGACTTATGATAAGTCCTTGGGTAATTGATCCCGATTATGAAGGTGAAATAAAATTTATAGCCAGTTCTCCAAAGGACATATCAGTAATTTCACCAGGAGATTGAATAGCACAGTTACTAATAATACTCAGTCTGCATGATAAATTTTCCAGTCGTGCTGTAGAAAGAGGTTCCAAGGGATTAGGCTCCACAGGTGTAGATTTGGTTATGCTTTCTTTAAATTTAGATTCTCGCCCCAGGCTAAAACTAAATATTCAAGGACATGAATTTAATGGGCTACTTGATAGAGGTGCAGATGTTAGCATTGTCTCTCATCAAGAATGGCCAAAACATTGGCCATTACAACAATACACTCAAACACTTTGAGACCTAGGAGTGGCAACTAATCCCCATAGAAGTGCAATGGTATTGGATTGGAAGGATCCTGAAGAATGTGAAGGAACTATACAGCCATATGTATTGGATAATCTTCCCGTAAATTTATGGGGATGAGATGTCCTAGATCAATTAGGTTTGACATTAACAAATAACATCAATCAAAATGTACACACTATTATGGCTAGAGAAGGTTTTAGGAAAGGAAAAAGATTAGAAAAACAAGAACAAGGTATAGCAGCGCCAATACAAATAGACCAAGCAACAGACAGACTTGGGTTGGATTTTCAGAAAGGGCCACTGAGACAATAAAAATTACTTGGAAATCAGAAAGACCAGTATGGCTTCTTCAGTGGACCCTGACTAAAGAAAAGATACAAGCAGCCCAGTTTCTGGTCAAACAACAATTAGCGGAAGAACATATACAACCTTCTGTATCTCCCCATTATACTTTCATTTCTGTCATCAAAAAGAAATCTGGTAAATGGGGATTATTGCAAGATTTAAGAGCCATTAATAATGAGATGGTTATTTTGGGAAATGCTCAATCAAGGATTCCTCAATTGTCTGCTTTGCCAAAAACTTGGTATGTTTTAGTTATACATATTAAAGATTGTTTTTTTTTTTCATTTCCAATTCTTCTTGAGGATAGTCCAAGTTTTGCATTTACTATCCCTGCACTGAATTATGAAGGTCCTGATCAGAGGTATGAGTGGAAAGTACTCCCTCAAGGGATGGCTAACAGCCCAACTATCTGTCATATTTATGTTAACAAAGTAATCCAGCCACTTAGAAATCAAAATCCTGAACTACAAATATTTCACAATATGGATGATGTGTTATTAGCACACAAGTTAAAAACCCATTGCTAGAATGTTATGCCACACTTACAAACTTATTAAAAAATTATAATCTAGGGATATCAATTGATAAAATACAATTAAATTTTCCAATTAATTATTTAGGAGTTCTATTATCCTCAACCATGGTCAGTCCACCAAAAATTCAAATACGAGTAGATCAACTCAAATCAATTAATGACTTTCAGAAGTTATTAGGAGACATTAATTGGATAAGGCCTTATCTAGGTATACCAACAGGAGAGTTGGGACCTATATTTGATATCCTAAAAGGTCCATCTGATCCAAATTCACCCAGAATGTTAACGCCTGAAGCAATAAAGGCATTAAAAATCATTGAAACATATATGGGAAATATGCATTTGGACAGATTTGATAAAATAATGCCTTTATTATTTATTGTGCTACCAACAAAAAATATTCCTACAGGAGTATTTTGGCAAGAAGGTCCATTATTATGGATACATTTATCTTATTCTTCTAACACTATTATTACTAGGTATCCTGAGGCTGAGGGACAATTAATACTCATAGGAATAAAAGCAGCAAAGGGAGTGTTTGGAATTTCTCCCAATAAAATTATTACTCCATACACTATGAATCAAATTGATGAATTAGCTAATGAGTTAAATACTTGGGCAATAATCATGTGTAAATCTAATGTTTTATTTGATAACCACTTACCATCTAATCTTTTATTGTCTTTTGGGTCATTGCATCCTGTAATTTTTCCAAAAATTACAAGAAAACTCCTATCATGAATGCTCGAAATATATTCACTGATGGGTCAAATAATGGTACAGTAGCAATAGTTACACCTGATCAAATTTTTACATTTTTAGCACCCCAAAAATCAGCTCAAAAGGTAGAGCTTAATGCAGTATTATAAGCTTTTGTGATGTTTAAAGATTCTGTGTTTAATTTATTTTCCAATAGTCAGTATATAGTTAATGCTATACTATCTCTTGAAGATGCTGGTAGAATTTCCCCTTCCTCTACTGTTTTCTCTTTCCTTTCCAGTATACAAAGTCTAATCTGGGACAGAAAATATCCATTCTTAATAGGACATATCTGGGCACATACAGGATTGCCTGGAGCCCTTAGTTTGGGCAATGATTTAGCAGGTAAAACTACACATGACATACATACATATTTTCTGTACACTAGAAGAAGCTATAAATTTTCATAAAAAGTTCATTATCAATGCTAATACTTTACAAAAGCATTTTAAAATAACTAAGGAACAAGCTAGACAAATAATAAAACAATGTCAAAATTGTGTGACCATTTTACCACATTTTAATCTTAGAGTCAATCGTAGAGGATTGATACCTTACCATATATGGCAGATGGATGTCACACACTTGCCAGAATTTGGAAAATTAAAATATTTGCATGTTACAGTTGATACTTCTTCTGGATTTTTGATGGGCTCCCTTCATGGGGGAAAAAAACTAAAGATGTTATAGCTCATTGCTTACAAAATTTTGCCACTGTGGTCATTCCAAAGCAGTTAAAAACTGATAATGCCCCCGGTTATACTTCTACCTCTTTTAAACCATTTTGCTCATCATTTGGCATTACTCATATATCAGGAAACCCATACAATCTACAGGGACAAGCCATAGTTGAAAGAGCACATCACACTATTAAAATGTACTCATTAAAGTAAGAAGACAGAATTGGGAAGGGATATAAATTCCCCAAAGATAAACTTAAAATAACCCTTTTAACTCTAAACTTTTTAAATTTGGATTTTCAGGACTTAGTGCTGCAGAAAGGCATAAGTGTCCAAAAAATGTGTATAAGCCCGAGGTACTTTGGAAGGATATTCTAACAGGACAATGGAAAGGTCCTGACCCATTTTCTGGAGTTGGAGGTCTGTTTGTATGTTTCCACAGGAAGAACAGCAGCCGATTTGGATTCCAGAGAGATTAACTAAGATCCCGACCCAGTGATTGCCTGGAGTCGGGGGTCTGTTTATGTGTTTCCACAGGGAGAACAGCAGCCGATTTGGATTCCAGAGAGATTAACTGAAGCGATTTCGATAGACCAAAATAAGATGATTTGGCTCAAATCCATAACAGCCGATATCCAAAACTCCAGTTTGGCTATCCTTACATCTGTGACAGAACAGGGAAGCTTTTTTCAATATCTATTTTATTCTTGCCCTTTCTCAAATCATGAAGTTCTCTTTTGTTTTTTTGAGCTCATACAGACCTAGGTTAATGTTTTGCTTATCAGTTCTATTTTTTGACTGTAGAGTTTTTAAACATTGCAATGATGATGTCACATGTAAAATGTTATAAGGCCTTTACTATTATATTATGTGTTGTATGTATTTATTATGTGTGCACACTTGTGTTTTGTGTTATATATTTGAATGTGCGTATGTCCATATATCACATATGATGAGTGCTAATGAAATAATATATCCATTTTTTTTTATTCACGTGAATTAAATTGTTTAATTTAAATTGGGTAAACAACTGTTCAGGATTGTTTTAATATGTGAAAAAATAGGAGGTTAACAGACGTGTTTGTTTACTTTCACTTTTCCTTTTCATTATATTTAATTATTCTCTTCAAGATAACGTAAATTGTTAAGAAAATTGTTTTCTTTTAGTGCCTTCAGGAATGTTACAGAATTTTTTCTTTAGCCATTATTGCCAGAATTCCTATCTTCATCCCAGTGCCGGTGAAGACAAAGATAAAATCAATCTACAGATTCTGCAATAGCCATCACTGAACTGCTTGTAGAACTTGCCTGGATTATGTATCACTTGTATGCAATGTGAACTCACTTGTATGCATTGTGAACTATCTGCTGGTGCAGCGAATCGTGGCAGTGTTGGGGTACTTATGCTGATGCTGTCATCAGTGATAGAATTTTTCCAATAGGAGCCATCAATTGACTTGGTGTATCTTCCCTATTCTCACTTGATAGAGGTCAGGAAACTTACAGAGGGAGGCGAAAGACTTCATCAGCAATGACTGCTCTTTTGGCAATTTTGGTTTTGGATGCACACATGGGATTTTTCTTTAGATCTATCAGGTTCTGAGAATCAAAGCCACAACCTCACACAGGGCCAAGAGGCTGATTCAGACACATCCCTTTCCAAAGTAATTAAGCAATGAGCCACAGGTGATGCCCATTCATTTCAATTTGAAAACTGTTTTCTTCAGGCTCCACAAAGGGGTGGCCTGAGGCAAAGACATTCCTAACATTCAGGGCAAGGGAACCATAGGTAAGCAAATTGCCCAAAGCAGGGTTTCTCCACTGAGACTTTTCTGGTTACACTGATCTCTGAGGTTTCTGAGATGTTCCCATTCCCTTCAGCTACCCAGTACATGGCTATGTCACAGAGTTTGGAGGTGGTACATATCTTGGACACAAAACCATGAGCCTATTCTGGAGAGAGGCCAGAAATCAGGAGGTGAACAGGAACTTAGGAAGATAGTAGGTGTTGTCTATCCATAAGGCAAGCCGCAGTCCATTCATAAAAAGGGCAGAATAAATGCCTGGAAGCTTCCTACTAGTCAGGACACCTCCATTGATGTATTCGCTTTTCTAATAACTACAACCACGGACACAGTGGATACACAGACATAGAAAAACTCGCCTTCTCAAACGACTTACTAGAAACAGTCGACTCCAAACCAAACAAACAACCTTTGCTACCTATTCTCAGAACATGAGAGAAAACCACGAACTCACACCCACACCCACTAAGGCACCTCATTCCCACAACAAGGTCTGTGACTATCCGGAGTGTCCTCTGACTGGTGGACCATACTATGTTCCCCCAAAATGGCCTGTCCTTTATCAGATCAGGTCCCTTTTGCCAACTCTGTTAAGTTGTCAGGAGCCAGCAATGAGCCACTACCTGCTTCCTCAGGAAAGGCCCCTCTTCAGAGTTCTCCTAGCATTTGGTCATCCTCACATCAGGAGGTACCAAGAAAGACTGACTCTGTCCTTGGAAAATTCAAACAAGTGTGCCCACTGGGAATGGGACTGGCACTGGCTCTGGGTGGCTGGCTTCCTGGATCCCAAGTTCAGAGAGTTCCATCACCAAGGAAGTGAGGTAGGTCACTTCCTTCAGGAACTGAATGAGGTCAATACCTTGGCAACCACTTTGTCCTAACAGTTGTTTACAAGGGTCCCATGAGATGGAGGCTGCCCCTACTTTCTCTCACTCAGTCATAAGTTAGAATGGTATATCAACCACAGGCACCATGGAACAGCTCTCCACACAGGCCTGGTTTTGTCCATCTTCTCTACATTAAGAACAGAGCGACTGATTCAGACACAATACTTCATCCTGACCGGTTTTTTTGCCATGGAAGATGATTTTGTGCTCTCAGGTCCTTCATAGCTGCCTAAGTCTTCTCCAGGGATCATTTCTGCATGGACCTTTGAGGATTTCAGCAGGTGGAAGATCCCCTACATACCTGTATTTTAAGACCAACTCTGTCCCTGCTCTACTGTAAAGATAGATTGATGGAACAGTGTATGCTTAGGGTTAATAACAAGTTTGATTTGGCTTAGGAATCATTCTGTGCAATGAATAATGGTTTTGGGAACCTGCGATATTTACAAGAATATATAGGTGAAATATAAGTATGAACACAGAAATCTAGGTAAGATTTGACGCCCAGAAGTGCATTGGGCCCTTGATTGAAATACTCAGCTTTGAATTATATTCTGCACAGATGTCTCAGATAAATTGATATACAATGGCATAGGACCTTGTACCTTGGATGATTGAATGTCAAAAAGAACATCCAGTCAGAAGGATAGTCAGTAGGATTAGGAAGATATTCATAGGTTTAGAAAGCAGAGTGAGTATAGGATTTGAACCAAACGTTCTATAACAGTAGGGTTTCGGGTAGAGAATGAATGTAAATATCAACACATGTGAAGAGCCAGTCACATTGATGAACTCTGGAAAGTATGTAGGAAACCATATATCAATAGAGGCATTAGGAAATCAGGCAAAGTATAAAGTACGTGATAGGATCAGGCATTTTCAACAGTGTTGAGGTTGAATATATAATCTTAGGAAGAAACAAATATGTAGTCACCAATAAAATTGACATTTGATAGCATTAGGCAACCTGGACATAGATGTTTTTAGTAATCCATACTCACTTTCCATTTAGACTTCGGTACAAACATAAGTGTGACCTTTGCATTTTGTGAAAGAAGTCTCATGAAAAGACCAGTCATGAAACCCTGTGGAAAACATGTTTTCTGAATTAGGAAGTGATGAAAAGTAAAACAAAATGCCTATAAATTTCTGAACTAGTGGATTAAATATATATCCTATCATGTGCATTAACTGAAGAAAAAGAAATGTACCAGTATTGAATAAAAATGAATGACAAAATACACATCACGTCCCATAGGAATCTACTTGCATTGATATAAAACTGTGTCAGTTACTGCAGAAATATTAGGATTTGTATGCACCATTTACTGTTAGTTTTCAGTAATAGGAATCAAATATGTAGTTCAGGTGGATGAATATTTCTCAGAATAATCTTGTGAAAAGTTGATTATTAATCCACATACATGAATATGAATGAATTTACGGAGTGTATAATAAGACACATATATTTCATATTTTGAAAAATCTGTAGAGTGTGTGTGTATATATATATATAAACATACACACACACACACACACACACACACACACACACACACACACGCATGCACACAAACAGACATTAAAAAGTAGCAATATATGCCAATTGAAATTCACCACGAAATATATGTCATCCACAGATCCAAATAAATTTGTTTTACTGAACATGGATTCATGTATAATTTTATTGTACTAGGAATCTCATCAATAGTTTGAATTTTCAGTTTCAACAGCGTTTAGGAGGAGTGATCTCTTCTCACAATTTGTGTCTGCCAAGTCAGCCACCTCACAAGAATGTACGTGTGGTACCAGGTAGGATTCTATATGTGCATATAAAAATACATGTGCTGAATAGGATACAGAGAAAGGTAGACAGGAATTCACATATTTGTTAACTTTAAAAACACTTGGAGAACCGTTTCAACAAAAAATTGACTAGATTTATAACTCCTACCCTATATAATGCAAAAGGCAATTCCAATGATACACCATTCCTCCTCTGAACTGCTTGTATTTCTATTCTGTTTGGGTTAATTTTCTCCATCATATTAGAATTAGTAGTCAGAGTCTAGTTGGCATGGGTTTGTGTCAGGGATTCAGTATTTTGAATGAAAATTTGGAAAATGATTCCAATGTTTATGCAAATATATGCTACAAAAGTATCTTCCCACTCTCATCCATAACAATGCCTTGAGATTACCTTGGCCCCAAGTTAGACACAATTAGAGGAGAAGAGTTAGAAAATCTGTGAATACATATCTGGAATCAAATATGCTCACGAGTTCACAAACTTGGAGGTGGTAGAGGAGATTCCAAAAGTAAGGGACAGGGTAAACACTCCACAAACATGGAGCTCTGCTGGACTAAAGACTTCTTGAGGAACTGCCTCTGAGGTTGGGCACTTGAAATATATGTTGTAGTCAGGAGATTCAGCTTCCTTTGTAGTGAGACCATCAAATCTGGGTATGCTTCTATGTGACCTGGAATACATGATTTCTTATTTTCCAATAAACATGAGGAAGCTGTATTTAATTTTCTGTTTGTAGGTAAACTGTGGTCACTGGGGGCTAATTGTCTACTCTTGTGGACTCTGAAGCCATTTGGTCATCCTCCAGTTTTCCTGGTGTTGCTTGCTGCTGCACTGGGAGTTTCGTATTTGCTTCACGAATTACAAGGAATTCACCTGGGACAAAGTGCTGGAGGGAGTTCTGTCACCTGTGGTGAGTCAGGGTCTGCAGAAGAATGTACCAACCAGGCTTCTATTCCACATAGCTTGCCTCCTTGACCATAGCAACCGGATTCTGAACATTGGCCTGAAACCTCTCCATATAACAAGATACCTTTACATAGAAGCGTCTGCTGGATGCATCATGTCAGTCACAAGCCAATTGGAAGCCAATGGCAGATCCACATGGCCCCACCACAGATTTTTTTTATGACACACCTGCCCATCACTGCACTAGGCCCACTACTCAGCAGGGTCCAACTTCCTGGAATCTCTGTTATACACCATTTTCATGAAACTCAGTCAATCAAGTCACTGTCCTGCATAATCATGTTCAGCAACAGGACAACCAAAGTTTCTCCAGTGCCATCTGGTCATGGGAATTTCAAAAATTTCATGGTATTTATCTAGCAATTTTTCAAGGATGAAGTTGGCAGCATGTGGGTTTCAATTTATTCAGGGACCATTAAATGTTGTGGAAGTTCATTTCAAATGAAGTTCTGGAGAACTCTCACAGGCAAGGTTTCCCAAAGATTGGCCAAAGGGTCACATAAATCCAGGCCCATTGAGGTCTACAATGTAACGTCCATGTGTGTTTTGACTCTCAACTAAGACTGCCAAGTCGTTAAGAATAAAATCATGTAATATCAAGCCTGAGATTCCCAGTGGTCTCTGGAAAGCCACCCTGGGCCTAGATCTCAGTTTCCAAGGGTGACTCTCATGCTTGGCCTTCTAAAATCCCAACTCAATTCATGGCAATACTTCTCTAAGTTCAGTTCCTGTACTCAGTCTCTAAGGGAATCACACCAGAGTTCAAACTCAGGTGGACTCAGTCATCCCTTTCAACTGCCACAAAAATAACCACAATTAATACCAAAACACTCCCACATGGCCCTCACCTTCTTCCATATAGACACTCATCATAACCTCTGACTGTAGATTTCCATGAGGAATGCAGCCCAAGACAGTGTCCAAAATATGCTTTCTTGCCCCTCATTTACCTAAATTCTGAGTGACCTGGACACCCTTCCTGTGAACCAGGAGTGATCAAATAGGCCTGCCGTTAATACTGATCCACTTCTCAAATTTGAGACCTACTGACTGTGGGGTTTAGATTCTTTATGTGAATTGGAGTCATGAGAAAACCCAACCACCTATGTGCTAGCCTCTGCAGGGAATTGAAGAACTCATTTGACCTAAAGGATCCCTATTCTCACTTGATTGATGTCAGAAACCTTACAGAGGAAGGCGAAAGACTTCATCCACAATGACTGCTCTTTTGCTATTTTGGTTTTGGATGCACACATGGGATCTTTCTTTAGATCCATCAGTTGCTGAGAATCTAAGCTACAGCCTAACACAGGGCCAAGACGCTGATTCAGACACATCTCTTTGCAAAGCAATTAAGCAAAGAGCCACAGCTGATGCCCATTCTTTTTTATTTGAAAAAGGTTTTCTTCAGACTTCACAAAGCGTTTTCCTTAGGCAAAGACCTTCCTGACATTCAGGGAAACAGAACAATAGGTAAGCAAAAGGCCCAAAGCAGGGTTTCTCCAATGAGACTTTACAGGTCACACTGGTATGTGAGTTTTCTGAGATGCTCGCCATTCACTTCAGGTATTCAGTACATGGCCATGTCACAGAGCATGGAGGTGGTACATATCTTGGATACAAAACCATAAGCCTATTATGGAGAGTGACCAGATTTCTGGAAGAATACAGGAACTTAGGAAGATCGTAGGTGTTGCCCATCATTATGGCAAGCCGCATTCTATTTATAAATTGGGCAGCATGAATGCTGGTAAGCTTTCTAAAAGACAGGACACATCCATTGATGCTTTCTCTTTTCTAATATCTACAATCACGGACACAGTGGGATACAGTGACACAGAAACACTCGCATTGTCAAATGACTTACTAGAAACAATTCCCCCCAAACCAAACAAACCTCATTTCCTACCTCTTCTCAGAACATGAGCCAAAACCACAAACCCACACCCACACCCACAAAGGCACCTCTTTCCTCCAAGTAGGTTGTGACTATTTGGAGTGTCCTCTGACTGTGGGCCATTCTAGGTTCCCCCAAAATGTCCTGTCCTGTCTCAGATTTTGTGTCCTTTGGCAAGTCTCTGAAGTTGTCAGGAGCCAACAGTGAGCCACTACCTGTTTTCTCAGGAAAGGCCCCTCTTCAGAGATTTCCTGCCATTTGGCCATCCTAACATCAATAGGTACCAAGAAAGACTGACTCTGTCCTTGGGAAATTCAAAAAGTAAAACCACTGAGACTGGGACTGGGGCTGTCAATGTTTGACTGGCTTCCTGGATCGCAAGTTCACAGAGTTCCATCACCAAGGAAGTGAGGTGAGGTCACTTCCGTCAGGAACTGAATGAGTTCACTGCCTTGGCAACCAATCTGTCCTAAGAGTTGCTTCCAAGCTTCCCATGAGATGGAGGCTGCCCCTGCTTCCTGTGACCCTTTCACAAGTTAGAATGTTATATCACCCATAGGCACCCAGGAGCAGCTCTCCACACAGGTATCATTTGGTCCATCTTCTCTACATTAAGAATGGAGAGGCTGATTCAGACAGAACCCTTCACCCTGACCAGGTTGTTTTCCATGGAAGATGACTTTTGCACTCTCAGGTCCTTCAGAGTTGCCTACATCTTCTCCAGAGATTATATCTGCATGGACCTTTGAGGTTATCAGCAGGTGGAAGATTCCCTATATTCCTGTATTGTAACACCAACTCTGTCCCTGCTCTTCTGTAACGTTAGATTGAGGGAACCATGTATGGTTAGGGTTAATAACATGTTTGATTTGGGTTAGGAATCATTATGCTGAATAAATAATGGTATTGGGAACCTGCAATATGTATAAAAATATATAGGTGAAATATATGTATAAAAACAGAAATCTAAGTAACATTTGAAGCCCATAAGGGCACTGGGCCCTTGATTGGGATACTTAGCTTTGAAAAAATTGATATACAATGGCATAGGAGCTTGTACTTTGGATCATAGAATGTAGAAGAGAACATTCAGTCAAAAAGGATAGTCGATAGTGAAAGGTTAATAAAATAGGTACTTGTCACTTACTGTTTTTCTGTATGCTTAACAAAACACTGTTGAAATCTTGAGAACTGTTTGCTAATCTTGTTCCCAGAATGTGCTGTCCCCAACTGCCAAAGTGTAGAATGTACTCCCTCACCCGGTTGCATGCAAACCGACCACTCGCCCTGACCCATCAGTATACTTCCCTCCCTGCCCTCTCCAAGGAAAATATATATGTTCTGCTTAAACTGTTCTCAGGGCTCTCTGCTCTATTCAAGTGAGCTCCGAGCCCCACCATGCTGGACCCAGAATAAACTCTTTGCTGTTGGATAAGACAGTCTGTTAGTGGTCTCTTCCTTCCATGCTCACCCGACCTTTACATATGGAGATTCCACCGAGTTTTGGCAGCGGCGGACAAAAGACCCTAACGGGTTCCTCTTGGGTTAAGTAAGGTGCCTCTTTCTTGTTTCAGTGTTAAGGTTAGTGCTGGGCAAAATGGCTGTCGATGAAGAGCGTGAGTTCTCTCCGATGGTGGCTGACAGACGTGTCACAGAGCCACAGGCCACGTCCCTGGGGAACTTCCCAAAGACTCGGGAAATCGAGGAACAATAGTCTCCTCGACTCAGTAATATTTTGTATCTGATTCGGAATTGCCAGCCCATTGGGTTTTTCTGGCTACTCAGTCCTGGTCTCAGTTTTGGATGTCCATTGAATGTCTTTATTGTCTTGTCTTGTCTGTGTCGTGTGTCTTGCATTCACTCTTTGTGTATCTTTCATTATGGGACACAGCACTTCAATGCCCCTGTCCCTGACCCTTGATCACTGGACCAAAGTCCGCTTAAGGGCTCAGAATCTTTCTTTTTTAGTTAAACGCTGGACCTTTCAGAATCTCTGTGCCTCAGAATGGCCCACCTTTGAATTTGGATGGCCCCTAGAAGGATCTTTCTACTTCCCACTAATTTAAGAATTAGAGATATTGTCTTTCACCCGGGCACACATAGCCATCCGGATCAACAGCCATATATCTTAACTTTGCTGGACCTCTGCAAATCTCCTCCTCAATGGGTGAAGCCTTTCTTTGTCCCTTCCCCTGCTCCTACTCTTTCCCCCATGATCTCTCAAACCCTCTGCTCCTCCTCCTCCTCCACCCTTTGTAATCCCTGAGTCAAAAGATTTGACTCTTCTGGACTCTCTTCCCCCTTATTATACCCTGCCTTCGTCCCCCAACCACCAACACCCTCTAAGTAATTCCCCTGCAGCTGACTCAGCCTCTCTACCACTGGAGGAATCTAAGCTGGCCCAGCGCCCTCCAGATAACTCCCCTGCAGCACACACAGCCCCTGCTCCGCAGGAGGAAGCTAGCCCAGCTAAGGAAACTTGATGGTGGTGAATGATTGAAAACCCTGGAACTCCTGTGATGCTCCCACTATGTCTCTATAGACCATTGATTGACGAAGGCCATGGGGGGGAAATGCAAGCCTACAAATATTGGCCTTTCTCCTCTTCCGACCTATATAACTGGAAATATAACAATCCCCCTTTTTCCGAGGACCCCACAGGGCTCACAGGTCTGGTCGAGTCATTGATATTTTCACATTTGCCTACTTGGGATGACTGTCAACAATTCCTAGGGACTCTCTTCACGACAGAGGAACAAAAGAGAATCTTCCTGGAAGCTATAAAAAAATGTCCTCCGACCAGATTGGAGAGTGATACATCTTCCCAACTTAATCAAAGCTGGTTTTCCTTTGAAACAACCCAACTGGGACACCAACACCATTGAAGTTAGAAAGCATCTGTCCACTTATCGCCAGGTTCTAATAGTGGGCATCCGAGTGGCCACTAGGCGACCAACTAATTTGGCCAAGGTAATAGAGATTATTCAAAGGCCTGATGAATCTCCCTCTATGTTTCTAGAGAGAATTATGGAGGCAAGTAGGAGATATACTCCTTTCGATCCTCAGGCAGAGGATCAAAAGGCATCTGTCATGATGGCCTTTATTGGGCAAGCTGCCCTGGATATTAAAAGAAAGTTACAATGCTTAGATGGATTACAAGATATGACTTTGAGAGATTTAGTCAGAGAAGCCAAGAAAATATACCTTAAGAGAGAAACTGAGGAAGAGAAGGAAGCAAAGTGAGGATAAAAGAAACAAAAGACAGACTAAGGCGTTGACTAAGGTCCTGGTCACAACAACAAAAGGGCCAGAAATTAAGAAACAGGGAGACAGGAAGGGATACCTGGTCCCATGCCAGAGGCCACCCCTGGCCTCAGATCAATGTACCTACTGTACAAAAAAAAGGACAGTGGGCCAAAGAGTGCACTAGAGAGGGACAGCCACGCCAGTCAGCCATTCTGACTCTGGAGGATGACTATGAAAGTCGGGGCTCAGATCTCCTCCCCGAGTTCAGGGTAACTTTTGAAGTGGAGGGGACCCCAGTAATCTTTGAAGTGGATAAAGGGGCAATATACTCATCCCTAGTGTCACATTGGGCCCTCTATCAAATAAAAGGTCTCTAGTTCAAGGGGCTAATGACAGTAAATATCGGGCTTGGACAACTAAGAGGATCATGGACCTGGGGAAAGGAAAAATCCATCACTCCTTCCTAGTAATCCCAGAATTCCTAGCCCCATTGATGGGCAGAGATCTGCTCACCAAGTACCGGGCCAAAATAACTTTTAACCCTGAAGGCCCCCAAGTGGAATTTCTAAATCCTTCACTAAAAACTCCTATAGTCACAGCTCTAAATATGTCAGTAGAAAATGCACATCAACTCACTCACCTTGGTTCAAAGAAACTGCAGGTATTTCTGAAGTATCAAGAACAGAGTTTTCCACTAACTGACTCACAGCAAAAAGAAATAACTAAATGGGTAAAAAAAGCCTGTCGAGTCCATCAATTGGTAAATGCTTACCCTTCCAAGCTTCCTGCAGGAAAGCACCTACAAGGAACCAGACCAGGACAATTCTGGGCAGTTGACTTTACTGAAATTAAGCCAGCAAGATATGGATATAAATATCTTCTAGTCTTTGTAGATACATATTTAGGATGGATTGAAGCCTTCCCCACTAAAAGAAAAAAAAAGAAACAGTGCAAATGGTGGTCAAGCAGATCCTGAAAGAAATTTTTCAAAGATACGGCCTGCCAAAGGTAATACGGTCTGATAATGCACCGGCGTTCGTGGCCCAAGTAAGTCAGGGGTTAGCCAGGAACCTGGGGATTCATTGGAAGTTTTATTGTGCTTACAGACCCTAGAGTCCAGGACAGGTAGAAAGAATGAATAGAACCATTAAAGAGACCTCAACAAAATTAAGCTTAGAGACCAGCATAAATGATTGGACTATGCTCATGCCTTATACAATGTTTCGTGCAAGAAATACGCCCTCTGTTTCTTTGAGTAACCACACCCCCTGTGAATATCTAGGGTGCCTCTCCTCCAGTAATGAACCAAAGCCCAACTCTAAGACCTAACGATCCCTTTCACACCCCCTTGCTTTACAGACTTAAAGCTCTTGAAAGATCTCAGTGATACCTGTGGAAAAAGCTGGCCACTGCCTACCAAACTGGGGACGAGGGGACTCCACATCGATATCAAGTAAGAGATTCATCTACGTAAGATGATATCAGGTGTCATCCCTGGAACCCCACTGGAAAGGACCATACCAGGTGGTACTTATAACATCTACAGTGGTAAAGGTAGACGGAATCACTTCCTGGATCCTTGCCTCTCATCTCAAGCCTGCGCCCTGTCCACACTCTGGCTGGAAACTGGAAAAGACTGGTAACACTTTCAAATTGCATATTCACCATGTGGATAAGCCTATAGACTCTCCCCTCGGCCACAAGTAGTCCTAACCCTCATCAGCCCGTTCAGCAGCGTTGGCTGATCACAAATTCTACTGGAAAAGAAGTATAATCTATCTCGCATACAGCCCACTTAGGGACCTGGTGACCATCTCTCCACCCAGACATTTGTCAGCTGGCTATAGGTCTTTCCTAATGGGATATCCCTGATGAAGAGGATCCCACTAAAATTCCATTAAATCCCTTCCTTACCACAGATAATGGAAACAAACATTATGGATGTAGGGACACACGAGCCAGATGCAGGTTGGCTAGCCTAGATTACTGTGTTTACCCGGCCGACTGTCAAAGCCATAAACAGCCATGGCTGTGTGGGGGAAAAGCCGACTTCTTCTGTAAGTCATGGGGATGTGAGCATACAGGGGCTGCCTGATGGAACCCAAACTCCGCATTAAATTCAGTACACAGCATTGGCCATATTACGAATTAGAAAACAAAAACTGATGGCAACCAGAGGGGACTCTAGATCCTCAAATCCTGTGTGACCTTTTTAACATCTGCTGGTGCTCAAAAGGGTAAAAGGAAATTCCACTATGTAGAGGCCTTTTCCCTTCTTTGCTCACATCCTGAACTATGCTTATCCAATAGATCCTCACCTTCAGCCTTCTGCTCCAGAGTCTCTGCTGTCACTCCCACCTCAGCAACCTGATTTCTCCACTACAATTATTAGATCAAAAACCCATATCTCTGCTGGTTCTCAGACCATTGCCCCCTTGCTGAGGTAGCAGGTACTGAGGTACCCCTCCACCCACTCACTCCTCTCTTCTCCTGTCAGTGCCCGCACCGGGTCCCACCAGGTCCTCTTACCAACTAACCCAAAGCTCAAACCAGCTGAGGAGAGCCCTCAGACCCATATCCAAGATGTAATGAAAATGGCCTTTAAAGTTGCTTTGTCATCACTGAAAACAGTTTACTAAGAATTTAAAGTCCCTAACATGTGTTTTGGGATACACACAACCATCTTCTTCTTTGCTCTACCTGTTCTACTGCTCAAATATTTGTTGCTAGGAAAATTCCAAACCACTTTCCAATTATTTTTTTACATCTCTCTTTTCTCATTCTCAGATACTCTGAGCTGCTCTCAGCCCCACCTTCTCCGTCTTTCCCCTCTGTACCAGGCCCACAGAAAAGTCTTTAACTGACCTTCTCCAGAAGTCTTCACCATGGCTGACTTTAGGACTTTCAGCAAAAGAGTCCCTATAAAAAAGTTCAATGTAGTTAAACTTCCTATTTTCATGTTGCCCTGTTCTACTTGGCCACTGGCTAAAAAAATTAGCACTCCTAATCAAGACACCCCCTTACTAGTTTTTCACAAACATATGTGAACAAGGCCTCTGGCCTTGACATGGGGCTTCACAGAGATGGCTACATTTCTAAGTTAACGAAGTTAGCAACTGGGCTCCGTGGTAACAGCTGGCAATGGGAAAATAAGAAAGGGAAAAAAAAGCTCTTTCCCTCCCAGGTGTCCTTGAAAAGTTAACTTGCCCAGAACCGAGGAAAAAACAGAAACAAAACTGCTTTTTTCAACTTCTGCAGACTGTGAACTTCTGAGCCCCTTCCATTACATGTTGGGTACAAAATTCTGAAACTACCTAAACTTGGGTTTCAGAGGATTACTTGATTACAACAGAATCAATGCCCTCTGAATCTGGTTGCCACCAAATAGGACTGTTTCCCTGTCTTCAGTGCTATCTTAGGTGAGTTGCCTTGTCCGTCCCTACTACAGCATGATTCTATATACTTAAACATTGTTAATGTTTTCATGAAATGGTCAACAGATGTGATTAATTGTGTAATCGTGCAGATGTTTCCCAGAGTGCTCTATCACAATGCAGGTTCATTTGAAGATCAAATAGGGGGGCATTCAACCCGGTTCCACTGAAAATATATATCCCTCAACTTAGCCATCATATTAGGAATAGAAATTGCTGCACTGGTGGCCACGGGAACCACTGCCTTTGTCCATGGGACTCAACAAATGACCCAACAAATGACAGCAATAGACCAAAACTAAGATATTAGAAACCTCCATCAGAGCTTTGCATGAGTCTTTTACCTCTCTCTCTGAAGTTGTTTTTCAGACCACTTGAGGGTTGGACCTCCTTGTCATGAGAGAAGGGGCCTCTGTGCTGCATTGAGAGAAGAAAGTTGTTTGTATGCCGAGCATACTGGAGTTGTAATAAAATCTAAGAGTAAATTAAAAAGATTCCTTGAAAAGTATCAAAGAGATAGAGAGGCCCAAAAAAGGTGGTTTGATTCTTGGTTCACACAGTCTTCCTGGTTAACTACGTTTTTATCAACCCTGGCCGGTCCAATAATAATCCTCATATTATTGCTAACTATTAAACCCTGTTTTCTCAACCGTGTAATTTCTTTTCTCCAGGCTCAAATTGGACGAGTTAAACTTATGGTAATACCCCACTAGTATACATAGAATGTGACACCCCCCAATGATCATTTTTATGATTAAAAGTAGCCAGAAGAAGAAGTGGGGAATAAAAGGTTAATAAAATAGGTACTTGTCACTTCCTGTTTTTCTGTATGCTTAACAAAACACTGTTGAAATCTTGAGAAATGCTTGCAACTCTTGTTCCCAGTATGTGCTGTCCCCAACTGCCCAACTGCAAAATGTGCTCCCTCACCCAGTTGCACGCAAATCGCCCACTCGCCCTGATCCATCAATAAACTTCCCTCCCTGCCCTCTCCAGGTAAAGTATATAAGCTCTACTTAAGCGATTCTCAGGGCTATCTGCTCTATTCAAGTGAGCTCTGAGAACCAGCATGCTGGACACTCAATAAACCCTTTGCTGTTGCATGAGATAGTCTGTTGGTGGTTTCCTCCTGCGAAGCTCGCCCGACATTTACTATAATGATTGAAAGTAGAAGAGAACATCCAGTCAAAAAGGGATTGTTGATAGAAATAGGAAGATAGTACGTTTAGGAAGAAGTGTGAGTATAGGATTTGGAACAAAAGTTCGTTAGCTACAGGGTTTCGGTTACAGAGTGATTGTTAAAGTCAGCACAGGTGAAGAGTCAGTCACAATGATGAACTGGGGAAAACATGAAGTAAAGCAGATATAAATAGAGACATTACAAAATAAGGCAAAGTATAAAGTGAGTGATAGGATTAGACATTTTGAACAGGGTTGAGTTTGAATACATAATTTAGGAAGAAACAAATATGTAGTCACCAATAGGATTGACATTTGAGAGCATTAGGCAAATTTCAGGTGGATGAATATTTCTGAGAATAATCTTGTGAATAGTTGATTATAAATCCACATACATGAACATGAATGAATTTAGGGAGTGTACATAAGACACATATATTTCATATTTAGAAAAATCTGGAGAGTACACACAGACAAAAAAAGTAGCAATATATGTCAATCAAAATTCATCATAAAATATATATCATCCACAGATCCAAAAATATTCATTTTACCTAACATGGATTTATGTATAATGTTGTTCAACTAGGAAGCTCACCCATTGTTTCAATATTCAGTACCAATAGGGTTTAGTAGGAGTGATCTCGTCTCACAATTTGTATCTGCCAAGTAAGCCAAATCACAAGAACAAACGTGTGGTACCAGGTAGGATTGTATATGTCCATATTAAAATACACATGCTGAATAGGCTACAGAGAAAGGGAGACAGGAATTCACATGTTTGTTAACTTTAAAAATACATGGAGAACTATTTCAACAAACAATTGACTAGATTTATAACTCCTACTCTGTATCATGCAGAAGGGAAGTCCAACTATACACCGTGCCTCCTCTGAACTACTTGTATTTCTATTCTGTTTGGGTTATTTTTCTCCATCATATTAGGATTAGTAGTCAGAGTCTGGTAGGGTATGGGTTAGTGTCAGGGATTCAGTATTTTGAATGGAAAACAGGAAATTGAATCCAATGTGTATGCAAACATATGCTACAGAAAAATCTTTCCACTCTCATCCAGAACAATGCCTTGACATTACCTTCGCCTCAAGAAAAACACAATTAGAGGAGAAGAGTTAAAAAATTTGTGAATACCTATCTGGATTGGAAAATGCTCCCGATTTCACATCATTGGAGTTGGTAGAGGAGTTTCTAAAAGTAATGGACAGGGTAAACACTCCACAAACCTCGAGCTCTGCTGGCCTAAATATTTTTGAGGATCTGCCTCTGAGGTTGAGCACTTGAAATATATGCTGTTGTCAGGAGCTTTAGCTTACTTTGTAGTGAGACCATCAAAGCTGGGTCTGCATCTATGTGATCTGGATGACATGGTTACTTACTTTCCAATGAAATGAGGCAACAGTGCTGAATTCTCTCTTTGTAGGTAAACTGTGGCCTCTGAGGGCTAACTGTCTCTTAGTGTGGACTGTGAAGCCATTTGGCCATCCTCTAATTTTCGTGGTGTTTTTGCTGCTGCTCTGGGAGTTTGGTATTTGGTTCACAAAATACGAGTTCAAATGGGACACAGTACTGGAGGAGTTCTGTCATTTGTGGGGGGAAGGGTCTGGAGGAGAATGCACCAAACAGTATTTTATCCCACGTAGCTTGCCCCCTTGACAATAGCAACATGATTCAGAACATTGCCCTGAAACCTCTCCATATAACAAGATTCCTTTACATATAAGGGTCTGTGGCTACACCATGTCAGTCACAAGCCATTTGGAATCCAATGGTAGATCCTCATGGACCTACCACTGATGTTTTATCAAACACCTGCACACCACTGCTCTGGGCCACAACTCAGCAGGATCCAACTTACTGGCATCTCTGTTCTAAACCATTTTCATGAAACCCAGTAAATCAAGGTACTGTCTGGTATACTCATGATCAGCAAAAAGACATCCAAAAGTTTTCCAGTGCCACCTGGTCATGGGAATTTCAAAAATTTCATGGTATTTATCTAACCATTTTTCAAAGATGAAGTTGGAGTCACTGTGGGTTTCAATTCATTCAGGAATCATTAAATGGTGAGGAAGCTCATTTCAATGAAAGCTCTAAAGAACTCTCACAGGCAAGGCTTCTGAAAGAGTGCCCAAAGAGGCCACATAAAGCCAGGCCCATTGAGGTCTACAAGGCGAGGCCCATGTGTGTTTTGACTGTCAACTCAGCCTGCCAAGTCTTTAATAATAAAATCAAGTTATATCCTGGCGGAGATTCCCAGTGCTCTGTGGAAAGCCACCCTGGGCCTAGATCTCAGTTTCCAATGGCGACTCTCATGCATGGCCTACTAAAATTCCAACAAAATTCATGGCAATATTTCTCTGACTTTAGTTCCACAACTCAGTCTCTAAGGGGGATCACACCAGAGTTCAAGCCCAGGTGGACACAGTCATTTTTTCCAACCGACACACAAATGACCAAAATTATAACCAAAACACCTCCACATGACACTAACCCTCTTCCATGTAGAGACTCATCCTCACCTCTGGCGAAGGTTTCTATGAGGGGCGCAGCCAAAGACAGTTTCCAAAATAAGCTCGCTTGCCCCTCATTTGCCTAAAGTCAGGGTGGCCTGGACACCCTTCCTGTGAACCAGGAGTGACAAAATAAGCATGCCTTTAATACTGCTCTGTTTCTCCAATTTGAGCCCTACTGATTTTCAGATATAGATTCTTTATTTCATTTGGAGTCATGTGAAAACCCAAGCACCACTGCAGGGCTTGGAAGAACTCATTTCATCCAAAGAATCCCTATTCTCACTTGATAGAGGTCATGAACCTAACAGAGGAAGGCAAGTGACTTCATCCACAATGACTGATCTTTTTGCAATTATGGTTTTGGATGGACACAAGCGATCATTCTTTAGATCCATCAGGAGCTGAGAATCTAAGTCACAGCCACACATAAGACCAAAAGGCTAATTCAGCCACATCCCTTACCAAAGCAATTAAGCAAAGAGCCACAGATGATGCCCATTCATTTCCATTTCAAAACTGTTTTCCTCAGGCTTCACAGAGGGGTGGCCTGAGGCAAAGGCCTTCCAGACATTCAGGGCAACAGAAAAATAGTTAAGCAAAATATCCAAAGTAGGGTCTCTCCTCTGAGACTTTCCTGGTCACACTGATATTTGACATTCAGGGAAACAGAACAATAGTTAAGCAAAAGATCCAAAGTAGGGTCTCTCCACTGAGACTTTCCTGGTCACACTGATATCTGAGTTTTCTGAGAATCTCGCCATTCTCTTAAGCTATCCAGTACATGGCCATGTCACAGGGCTTGGAGGTGGTACATATCTTGGAAACAAAACCATGAGCCAATTCTGGAGAATGGCCAGAATTCAGGAAGAAAACAGGAACTTAGGTAGATAGCAGGTGTTGCCCATGGATAAGACAGGTTGCATTCCATTCATTAATTGGCCAGGATGAATTATGGGAAGATTTATACTAGACTAGACATATATTAATGCATTATCTTTTCAAATGTCTACAACAACGGACACAGTGAAATACACAGACATAGGAACACTAGTCTGGTCAAATGACTTACTAGAAATAGTCCACTGCAAATGAAAAAACCGACTTTCCTACCTATTCTCAGAACATGAGACAGAACCACAAACACACACCCACTCCCACAAAGGCACCTCCTTCCCTCAAGTAGGTCTGTGACTATCCAAAGTGTTCTCTGACTTGTGGGCCATACTATCTTCTCCCAAAATGGCCTGTCCTCTATCAGATCTGGTTTCCTTGGCCAACTCTGTGAAGGTGTCAGTAAAAAGTGGTGAGCCACTACCTGCTTTCTCAGGAAAGGTCCCTCTTCAGAGCTCTCCTCCATTTGTCCTTCCTCACATCAGTAGGTACCAAAAAAGACTGACTCTGTCCTTGTTAAATCCAACCAAGTGAGCCCACTGATACTGGGACTGGGACTGCTTCTGGGTGCCTGACTTCTTGGATACCAAGTTCAGAGAGTTCCATCACCAAGGAAATGAGGTATGTCACTTTCTTTGGAACTGAATGAGGTCACTGCCTTGGCAAACACTTTGTCCTAAGAGTTGCTTCCAAGGGTCCCATGAGATGGAGCCAGCCTCTACTTCTTGTGACACTTTCACTAGTTAGAATGGTATATCAACCAGAGGAACCTGGGAACAGCTCTTCACCCAGGCCTGGTATTGTCCATCTTCTCTACAATAAGAAGAGAGAGGCTGATTCAGACACATCCCTTCATCCTGACCAGGTTGTTTGCCATGGAAGATGACTTTTGCTCTCTCAGGTCCTTTATACCTGCCTAAATCTTCTCCAGGTATCATTTCTGAACGGACCTTTGAGGTTCTCGCAGGTGGAAGGTACCCTAATTTCCTGTATTGTAAGAACAACTCTTTCCCTGCTCTTCTGTAAAATGAGATTGAGGGAACAGTGTATGTTTCGGGTTAATAACAGGTTCGATTCAGTTAGGAATCATTCTGTGCGATGAATAATGGTATTGGGTACCTACGATATTTATAAGAATATAGAGTTGAAATAAATGTACAAAAACAGAAATCTAAGTAAGATTTGAAGGCCAGAAATCATTCGGCCCTTGACTGGGATACTTAGCTTTTAATTATGTTCTGCAAAGATGTCTCAGATAATTCAATAATAAATGGCATAGGACCTTGTACCTTGGATGATTGAATGTAGAAGAGAACATCCAGTCAAAAAGGGATAGTAGGTAGGATTAAGAAGATAGTCGGTAGGTTTAGGAAGAAGAGTGAGTATAGGATTTGTATCAAAAGTTCTTTCCTAATAGGGTTTTGGTTAGAGGGTGAATGTTAATGTCAGCACATATGAAGAGTGAGTCACTATGATGAGCTTGGGAAAATATGTAGAAAGGCAGATATCAATAGAGACATTATGAAATCATGCAAAGTATAAAATGAGTGATAGGATTAGACATTTTCTACAAGATTGAGTTTCAATATATAATCTTATGAAGAAACAAATATGTCGTCACCAATAGGATTGACATTTGAGAGCATTAGGCAACCTGGACATGGATGTTTTAGTAATCCATGTACAATTTCCCTTTTGGCTTCGGTACAGTCTTAAGTGTGACCTTCACATTTTTAGTTCCGAATATTACTGTGATAAAATGTTTATGTAGATCAGGTGACATGAGTATTTCTACCACCTTTTCTGGGAGCAATATATTGAAGACATAAAATTAGTTTTGGGGGTACAAAGAGGTGTACCCTGTGTCTATGAATATAGAGATAAAGCATGAATAGAGCATAATGTGAATAAATAATATAAGTTGTTCCAAATTTAAATTATGTATTGAACTGATATCTGAAAAAATACAGGAAATCTTATATTGATATACAATCATTCATTCCAACCAATTATACATCAAATGGAATTATTAGTGTTTTGGTTTATCATGAAGAGTGTGTGAGTTTTGCTTCAATAGTGATTATGGAAATTGAAAATAATGTGTTTGGAAAGAATTCTCATGAAAAGACTAGTCAAGAAACCCTGACAATACATGTGTTCTGAAGCAAGAAGTGATTAAAGTTGAAACAAATGCCTATAAATTTGTGAACTTGTGGATGAAATGTATATCCTATGATGTGTAAACCCTGAAGAAATAGTAATGTACCAGTGTTGAATACAAATGAACGTCAAATTACATATCATGTGCCATAGGAATCTACTTGCATTGATGTTAGACTGGGTTAGTTACTGTAGAATTATTAGGATTTGTATGCACCATTCACTGAAGTTAGTTTTCAGTACTAGGAAACAAACATGTATTTCAGTTAAATGAATATGTCTGAGAATAATCTTGTGAAAAGTTGATTATAAATCCAAGTACATGAACATGAATGAATTAAGAGAGTGTATATAAGACACATATTTCATATTTTGAAAAATCTACAGAGTGTATGTATATATACAAAAAAAACACAAATAGACATTAAAAAGTAGCAATATATATGCCAAACAAAATTCATCATTAAATATATATCATCCACAGATGCAAAAATATTTATTTTACTGAACATGAGCTTATGTATAATGTTGTTCTACTAGGAAGCTTGTAGGTTGAATTTTCAGTTCCAACAGCGTTTAAGAGGAGTGAACTCTTCTCACAATTTGTATCTGCCAAGTCAGCCACCTCCCAAAAATGTACATGTGATACCTGGTAGGATTCTATATATGTATATAAATATACATGGGTGAAATGGCTACAGAGAATTGGAAACAAGAATTCACATATCTGTTAACTTTAAAAACACATGGAGAACTATTTCAATTAAAAATTGACTGTATTTATAACTCCTACCTTATATAATGCAAAAGGCAAGTCCAAATATACAACATGCCTCCTCTGAACTGCTTGTATTTATATTTGTTTGGGTTATTTTTCTCCTTTTTATTAGGTTGAGTAGTCTGAGCCTAATAGGTTCGGGTTAGTGTCAGGGATTCACTATTTCAATAGGAAAATTGAAAAATGAATCCAATGTGTATGCAAATATGTGCTGCATAAATATCCTTCCACTCTCATTCAGAGCAATGCCTTGTCAATACCTTTGCCCCAATTAAGACACAATTGGAGGAGAAGAGTTAGAAAATCAGTGAATACATATCTGGAATGGAAATGCTCAGGAGTTCACAATCTTGGAGGTGGTAGAGGAGTTTCCAAAAGTAAGGGACTGGGTTAACACTCCACAAACATTGAGCTCTTCTGGCCTAAAAACTTTTTGAGAAACTTTCTGTGAGGTTGGGCACTTGAAAAATATGTTGTTGTCAGGAGATTTGACTTCTTTGCGTGAGACCATCAAAGCTGGGTCTGCATTTATGTGACCTGGAGGACATGGCTTCTTATATTCCAATAAAGAAGAGCAGCAGTGCTGCATTATCTCTTTGTAGGTAAACTGTGACCACTGGGGACTAAGTTTCTCCCCATGTGGACTGTGAAGCCATTTGGTCCTGGTCCACTTTTTGTCGTGTTTTTGCTACTGCACTCGGAGTTTGGTATTTGCTTCATGACATACAAGGAGCTAAACTGGGACACAATGCTGGAGGGAGTTCTGTCACGTGTGGTGTGCCAGGGTATGCAGGAGAATGCACCAACCAGGCTTCTATCCCTCATAGCTTGCCCCATTGCCCCCTTGTCCATATCAACCTAATTCTCAACATTGTCCTGAAACCTCTCCATATAACAAGATGCCTTTACATATAAGGGTCTGCTGGCTGCACCATGTAAGTAACATGCCATTTGGAATACAATGGTAGATCCTCATGACCCTACCACTGGTGATTTATCACACACCTGCCCAAAACTGCTCTAGGCCCACTACTCAGCAGGCTCTAACTTACTGGCATCTCTGTACTACACCATTTTCATGAAACCCAGTCAATCAAGGCACTGTCTGGTATACTCTTGATCAGCAATAGGACATCCAAAGGTTCTCCAGTGCTACCTGGTCATGGGAATTTCAAAATTTTCATGGTATTTATCTAGCCATTTTTCAAGGATGAAGTTGGAGGCACTGTGGCTTTCAATTCATTCAGTAACCATTAAATGTTGAGGAAGCTCAATTCAATAAAAGCTCTGGAGAACTCTCACAGGCAAGGCTTCTGAAAGAGTGCCAAAAGGGTCACATGATGCCAGGCCCATTAAAGTCTACAATGTGAGGCCTATGTATTTTTCGACTCTCAAATATGGCTGCCATGTCTTTGAGAATAAAATCATGTGATATCCTGGCAGAGATTCCCAGTGCTCTGTGGAAAGCCACCCTGGCCCTAGATCTAAGTTTACAAGGGCGACTCACATGCGTGGCCTCCTAAAATCCAAACAAAATTCATGGCAATACTTCTCTGAGTTCATTTTCACAACTCAGTCTCTAAGGGGAATCACACCAAAGTTCAAGCCCAAGTGGACCCAGTCATTTCTTCCAACCGCCAAACAAATGGCCAAAATTAAAACCAAAACATTCCCACATGGCCCTCATCTTCTTCCATATAGTCACTCATCGTAACCTCTGGCTGGAGTTTTCCATCAGGGGCACAGCCCAAGACTGTGTCCAAAAAAAGCTCGCTTGCCCCTCATTAGCCTAAAGTCAGGGTGGCCTTGACAGCCCTCCTGTGAACCAGAAGTGATCAAATAAGCCTGCCGTTAATACTGCTCTGTTTCTACAATTTGAGGCCTACTGACTTTCAGGTATAGATTCTATATGTGATTTGGAGTCATGCGAAAACCCAAGCACCTCATCAGGGCTTTGAAGAACTCATTTGACCCAAAGAATCCCTATTCACACTTGATGGAGGTCAGGAACCTAACAGAGGAAGACGAGAGACTTCATCCACAATGACTGATTTTTTGCCATTATAGTTTTGGACGCACACATGGGATCATTCTTTATATCCATCATGTGCTGAGAATCTAAATCACAGCCACAAAGAAGGCCAAGAGGCTAATTCAGCCACATCCATTTCCAAAGCAATTAAGCAAAGAGCCACAGGTGATACCTATTCATTTCCATTTCAAAACTATATTCTTCAGGCTTCACAACGGGGTGCCCTGAAGCAAAGACCTTCCAGATATTCAGTGTAACAAAACAGTACTTAAGCAAAAGGTCCAAAGCAGGGTCTCTCCACTGAGAGTTTCTTGGTCACACTGATATCTGAGTTTTCTGAGATGCTCGCCATTCTTTTCAGCTATCCAGTACATGACCATGTCACAGAGCTTGGAGGTGGTACATATCGTGGACACAAAACCATGAGCCTATTCTGGAGACTGGCCAGAATACAGGAAGAAAACATTAACTTGGGAAGATAGCAGGTGTTTCCCTTCGATAAGACAAGCTGCAGTTCATTCATATATTGGGCAGGATGAATTTTGGGAATATTTATACTTTAAAGGACACATTCATTAATGCATTTTCTTTTCTAATGTTTACAACAACGGACACAGTGGAATACACAGACATGGAAATACTTGCCTTGTCAAACGACTTACTAGAACAGTCCACTGAAAACCAAAAACAAAAAAAAACAACAAAAAAATAACGCCTTTCCTACCTATTCTCAGAACATGAGACAGAACCACAAACCCATACCCACTCCCACAAAGGCAGCTCCTTCCCCCAAGTATGTCTGTGATTAGAAGGAGTGTCCTATGACTGGTGAGCCATACTATGTTCTCCCAAAATGGCCTGTCCTCTTTCAGATCTGGTTTCCATGGCCAACTCTGTGAAGTTGTCAGGAAAAAGTGGTGAGCCACTACCTGCTTTCTCAGGAAAGGTCCCTCTTCAGAGCTCTTCTGGCATTTGGCCATCCTCACATCAGTAGGTACCAAGAAAGATTGATTTTGTCCTTGGAAAATCCAAACAAGCGAGTCCACTGGGACTGGAACTGGGACTGCCTCTGGGTGCCTGGCTTCTTGGATACCAAGTTCAGAGAGTTCCATCACCAAATAATGAGGTATGTCACTTTCTTTGGAACTGAATGAGGTCACTGCCTTGGCAACCACTTTTCCCTAACAGTTGCTTCCAAGGGTCCCATGAGATGGAGCCGGCCCCTACTTCCTGTGACACTTTCACAAGTTAGAATGAAATATCAACGATAGGCACCCAGGAACAGCTCTACACACAGGTCTGGTTTTGTCAGTCTTCTCTACGATAAGAAGAGAGAGGCTGATTAAGACACATCCCTTCATCCTGACCAGGTGTTTTGCCATGGAAGATGAGTTTTGCTCACTCAGGTCCTTTATACCTGCCAACAACTTGTCCAGGTATCATTTCTGCATGGACCTTTGAGGTTCTCAGCAGGTGGACTGTCCCCTTCTATCCTGTATTGTAAGAACAACTCTGTCCCTGCTCTTCTGTAAAATGAGATTGAGGGAACAGTGTATGTTTCGGGTTAATAACAGGTTCGATTTGTGTTAGGAATCATTCTGTGTGATGAATAATAGTGTTGGGGACCTTCGATATTTACAAGAATATGGAGGTTAAATATAAGTATGAGAACAGAAATCTAGGTATGATTTGAAGCCCAGAAGGGCATTGAGCCCTTGATTGGGATAATTAGCTTTGAATTATGTTCTGCAAAGATGTCTCAGTTAATTCAATACACAATGGCATAGGACTTTGTACCTTGGATGATTGAATGTAGAAGAGAACATCCAGTCAAAAAGGGATAGTCAGTAAGATTATGAAGCTAGTCGGTAGGTTTAGGAAGAAGAGTGAGTATTTGATTTGGACAAAAGTTCTTTAACAATAGGGTTTCGGTTAGAGAGTGAATGTAAATGTCAGCACATATGAAGAGTCAGTCACTATGATGAGCTGGGAAAAAATGTAGAAAAGCAGATATCAATAGAGACATTATGAAATCAGGCAAAGTATAAAGTGAGTGATAGGATTAGACATTTTCAACAGGGTTGAGTTTGAATACATAATCTTTGGAAGAAAAAAATATGTAGTCACCAATAGGATTGACAGTTAAGAGCATTAGGCAACCTGGACATAGATGTTTTTAGTAATCCATGTTCACTTTTCATTTAGTCCTTCGTGCAATCATAACCGTGACCATTACATTATTTGTCCAGAATATTACTGTGAAAAAATGTATATGTAGATCAGGTGACATGAGTATTTCGTCCACCATTTCTGGAAACAATATATTGAAGACGTAAAATTAGTATTGGGGGTACAAAGAGGTGCACCCTGTGTCTATGAATATAGAGATAAAGCATGAATAGACAATACTGTGAATAAATAATATAACTTGTTCCAACATTAAATAATGGATTGAACTGATATCTGGAAAATTACAGGAAATCTTATATTGATATACAATCATTCATTCCCACCAATTATACATCTAATGGTAATATTAGTGTTTTGGTTTATCATGAACAGTGTGTGAGTTTTGCTTCAAAAGTGATTATGGAAATTGAAAATAATATGTTTGGAAAGAAGTCTCATGAAAAGACCAGTCAGGAAACCTGGAGGAATGCATATATTGTAAAGCAGGAAGCGATTGAAATTCAATCAAATGCCTATAAATTTGCTAATTTGTGGATGAAATATATATCCTATGATGTGCATAAACTCATGAAATAGTAATGTACCATTGTTGAATAAAAATGAACGTCAAAATACACATCATGTCCCATAGGAATCTACTGGCATTGATTTTAAACTGTAGAAATATTAGGATTCTCGTGCATTATTCACCGAATTTAGTTATCTCTTTTTTTAAATTTTTATATATGGTTGTTCAAAACATTACATAGTTCTTGATAAATAATATTTCACACTTTGATTTATGTGGGTTATGAACTCCCATTTTTGCCCTGTATACAGATTGCAGAATCACATCAGTTACACATCCATTGATTCATATGTTGCCATACTAGTGTCTGTTGTATTCTGCTGCCTTTCCTATCCTCTACTATCCCCCCTCCCCTCCAGTCTCCTCCCATCTTCTCTCTCTACCCCCTATACAGTAATAAATTTCTCCTCCTTGTATTATTTTTCCCTTTCCCCTCACTTCCTCTTGTATGTAATTTTGTATAACTCTGAGGTTCTCCTTCCATTTTCATGCAGTTTCCCTTCTCTCTCCCTTTCCCTTCCACCTCTCATCCCTGTTTAATGTTAATCTTCTTCTCATGCTCCTCGTCCCTACTCTGTTCTTAGTTACTCTCCTTATATCAAAGAAGACATTTGGCATTTGTTTTTTAGGGATTGGCTAGCTTCACTTAGCATAATCTGTTCTAATGCCATCCATTTCCCTGCAAATTCTATGATTCTGTCATTTTTTAATGCCGAGTAATACTCCATTGTGTATAAATGCCACATTTTTTTCATTCATTCTTCTATTGAAGGGCATCTATGTTGGTTCCACAGTCTTGCTATTGTGAATTGTGCTGCTATGAACATCGATGTAGCAGTGTCCCTGTAGCATGCTCTTTTTAGGTCTTTAGGTTTTAGACCGAGAAGGGGAATAACTGGGTCAAATGGTGGTTCCATTCCCAGCTTTCCAAGAAATCTCCATACTGCTTTCCCATTTGCCTGCACCAATTTGCAGTCCCACCAGAAATATACAAGTGTACCTGTTTCCCCAGATCCTCGCCAGCACTTGTTATTGTTTGACTTCATAATGGCTGCCAATCTTACTGGAGTGAGATGGTATCTTAGGGTGGTTTTGATTCACATTTCTCTGACTGCTGGAGATGGTGACCATTTTTTCATGTACTTGTTGATTGATTGTATGTCCTCCTCTGAGAAGTGTCTGTTCAGGTTCTTGGCCCATTTGTTGTTTGGGTTATTTGTTATCTTATTGACTAATTTTTTGAGTTCTTTGTATACTCTGGATATTAGTGCTCTATCTGAAGTGTTAGGAGGAAAGATTTGTTCCCAGGATGTGGGCTCCCTATTTTCCTCTCTTACTGTTTCTTTTGCTGAGAAAAAACCTTTTTAGTTTGAGTAAGTCCCATGTGTTGATTCTAGTTATTAACGCTTGTGCTATGGGTGTCCTATTGAGGAATTTGGAGGCGACCCCACAGTATGTAGATCGTAGCCAACTTTGTCTTCTATCAGACACCATGTCTCTGATTTGATATCAAGCTCCTTGATCCATTTTGAGTTAACTTTTGTGCATGGCGAGAGAAAGGGATTCAGTTTCTTTTTGTTACATATGGATTTCCAGGTTTCCCAGCACCATTTGTTGAAGATGCTATCATTCATCCATTGCATGCTTTTAGCCCCTTTATCAAATGTAAGATAGTTGTATTTTTTGGATTGGTTTCTGTGTCCTTTATTCTGTACCATTGGTCCACCCACCTGTTTTGGTACCAGTACCATGCTATTTTTGTTACTATTGTTCTGCAGTATAGTTTGAAGTCTGGTATCGCTATACTGACTGATTCACACTTCCTGCTTAGTGTTGTTTTTGCTATTCTGGGTCTTTTATTTTTCCATATGAATTTCATGATTGCTTTCTCTATTTCTACAAGAAATGCCGTTGGGTTTTGATTGGCATTGCATTAAACCTATAGAGAACTTTTGATAATATCGCCATTTTGATGATGTTAGTTCTACCTATCCATGAACAGGGTATATTTTTCCATCTTCTAAGATCTTCTTCTATTTCTCTCTTTAGGTTTCTGTAGTTTTCATTGTATAAGTCTTTCACCACTTTTGTTAGGTTGATTCCCAAGTATTTTATTTTATTTGAGGATATTGTGAATGGGGTGGTTGTCCTCATTTCCATTTCAGAGGATTTGTGGCTGATATACAGGAATGTCTTTGATTTATGTGTGTTGATATTATATCCTGTCACTTTGCTGAATTCATTTATTAGCTCTAGTAGTTTCTTTGTAGACCCTTTTGGGTCTGCTAGGTATAGAATCATGTCATGTGCAAATAGTGATAATTTGAGTTCTTTTCCTATTTTTATGCCTTTAATTTCTTTCGTCTGTCTAATTGTTCTGGCCAGTGATTCGAGAACTATGTTGAACCGAAATGGTGAGAGAGGGCATCCCTTAAAATTTGTTTTTATGAGTGCTTTTTTTATTATGAGCGCTCCTTATATATGTTAATTTCTGTATCATATATATGATTAAGAATATATATATATATATAGACATACAACAAATAACAAAAATGTGCACACATAATAATAGTAAAGGCCTTGTAGCTTTTAGCAGGTGAAATCTCCATTGCCATGTTTTAAAAACTCCACAGTTGGTCAAAGATAGAACTGATCAGAAAAACATTAACCTAGGTCTGTAGGATCAAAATTATGAGTTAGAAAAATTAAAGGATCTAAGGAAAAAAATAAGAGTCCTAGAAAAAATAACTGACCAGTAATTAGTAAATACCATACTATTTACTTTTTTTTTTCCTTAAGCCTCATATCAGTCTCCTACTGATCTTGCAGGCTTCTTTCATTTGCATTTCAATCTAAGTCCTGGCTGAGGTCTGGAAGGAGCAGGAAAAAACTGCTATTCTGAGCAGACACCTCAGGCCTAACGCATTTTAAACATAATTTTCCAGATAGGATGTTGAAAATTTTGATACAAGTTTAAGACAAAATTTACAAAATTTTATATCTTTACATCTTGTGTTGTCAACAGATACCATACTATGATTTACTATCCTTGTACAAATTAATGCACTGGTACACACAGTGACATTTTCCCAGGCTACCAAATTAAAAATTGGTGAAAAAAAAAAGACTGAATGATTGGAAAATTTCTTGCCAACTTGGAAGTAGAGTTCTTTAGTTTTCCATCCTAAGTATTTAAGTTCTCTGGCATGAATTATCTGAAATCATAAACTAAACAATTATCTGAATCTGACTTTTAACGGTAAGATTCTGCAATGCTTCAAAAACCCAATAAGCTACCAGATTGTTACAATAAAACATCATCATTTAGACACACATTCAGGTAAAATCATTCCCAAGAAACAATATATAATATCAACACATTATTGCACATGTCTTAAAGTGCCAGAAACAAAGACACACGACAGACAGAAAGGAGCTTCAGACTATGACTGACAGACAGAAGCCTTTAAAACAGAGCAGATAAGAGAAAAATCTCCTACACCAGTTGCACCACAGATGTCCCCACAAGGGGACCAGATGTTTTCACAGAGGAGCATCCTGAAATGTAAAATCAAGGGTCTCCATAGTGACTTTCCTGCATTTAGTGTCCCCTTTTTCCCTCTTTTTTAAGATGACAGAGGTGGCATTATCGTTAAATTGCAGGGAAAGACCTAGGGAATTCTCTGAAAAAATAAGGCTTCAGCCGCTGCTGGGAGTCCCTCAGTCCCTCCTTTTACTTACAGGATTTGCTCCTCTGGTTCAGTTCCACCACAAGCATGCTCCATCTACTAACATTTCTGTAGTCAGCTCTCAAAAAGTTCCAGGGTGCGGGTGGGTTATCAAAATTTGTAACTTAAAGTTGGGTTCCTGAACTTGAAGCCAATTAATGCCAATTTAAAAATGAGGACAGGGTTTTGAGAAAAAGAAAAACGAAGGTTTATTGCTTTGCTAACAAAGATAAACACAGGGACTCTGCCAAAAGGTTGTGACTCTCTTTATCTGGAGGGACAAGGGATTTTAAAGGAGTTTCACTTATTAACCTGGGAGATACTCAGTTCTTAGGTCCCCCGCAGGCACTGCCCTCTGCAGTGAGTGTGCTCCAGGCAGCCAGCTAGGGGCTTCTCTCATACTGCTTAACAAACGGGTGTAAAGTTCATTGCAGTTCCTTTAAACTCAGTCCAAAGGGTGTCAGGCTTACTTGCTTTATTTTCATGTCCGATATCCTTAAGTTTTCACCACAGAAATCACACAACAAAATGCACAAAAACAAACAAACCAAAAACATATAGAACACAGAACAAAACAACAACAAAAAAAAAAAAAAAAAAAAAAAAAAACAGAAATCCGGCGCCGAAACAGGAAAACAGAGGAGCAATGCAATGTCTTCCTAAAGCTCCCTGTAGGAGCGCATGCGTGCCCGTTGGCACCTCTCTACCCTTCCAGATGAATTCCCTAGAGAACAGAACAGATGACAGAATGATTCTTGTTACTGTCCCAGACAGGAGTATATGTGAGCCTCCTCAGTCCACCTCTCTGTCATCAGAAGAGATCTCCCTTAACCGGATATCAGATGTTATAAAGGCACCAATTACCTATGGATGCCTCCTCCACCAGGTGCTTGCTAATAGTTTTAATGCGGTGGTTCACTGCAGTGCTTCCTGAACTGAAGGCTAACTCCAAGGCCTTGGACCATCTCAAGTTGCACAAACCCTAGAGTTGCTCTCAAGCTTGGAGCCCTGGAAGGAAGGCCAACTTCAGAATTTACAGCAGTCTGGTCTTGTGATCTTGTCCGGCAGGGTCATCTCACTGGGGAACTCCAAAATATTAGACCAGGAACGCATGTAAAGACCACTGACTCCTAGTAAAATCAAATTAAGGCAAGCTAATTATTTCAAAGGGAAAGGCTACCTCTCCCTCCCAAAATGGCGGAAGCAAGACAGCAAACCCACCTTTCCTATAGCCCAGCTATATAGCCCAGAAAGATGCACAAAAAGGGGGTTACAGATAACAGAACTTTAACAAGCATCACACTAACGGTAGTTTACATTTTTTTTTAAGCTCACCCCAACATCAGAAATTATGAGGACCATTAGAGCCTCAGAGACTCGTTGTCTGGCCAGGGAAAGAAAATATTTATGAGGTGTCACTAAAGTTTCAGAGAGGGCTGCAATCTGGTCAGAGAGCCAGGCATGGGTGAGTTTAAGGCATGGGCAAACATTCCAAGCAGGTTCAGAATTTGCAGTAATTTATAATAAAGCCAAAATTATCTTTTCATGGGTTTCTGGCAAGTGGGCTCCCAATTTTAATAAATGATCAGGTTGGGTCTATCAACCCTGTCCCTTACTTTTGGAAACTCCCCTTCCACATCCAAGCTTGTGAACTCCTGAGCATTTTCCATTCCAGATATGTATTCACAGATTTTCTAACTCTTCTCCTCTAATTGTGTATTACTTGGGGCGAATGTAATGTCAAGGCATTGTTCTGGATGAGAATGGGAAGATTTTTTGCATACACATTGGATTCATTATCTAATTTTTCATTCGAAATACTTAATCCCTGACACTAAAACCTACCCTACTGGACTCTGACTACTAATGCAAATATGATGGAGATAAATTACCCCAACAAAATAGAAATGCAAGCAGTTCAGAGGAGGCATGGTGCATAGTTGGACTTGCCTTTTGCATTATGTAGTGTAGGAGTTATAAATCTAGCAAATTTTCAATTTAAATAGTTCTCCATGTGTTTTGAAAGTTAACAAATATTTGAATTCCTGTCTCCCTTTCTCTGTAGCCTATTCAGCACATGTATTTTTATATGCACATATCAAATCCTACCTGGTACCACACGTACATTCTTGTGAGGTGGATGAATTGGCAGATACAATTTGTGAGAATAGATCACTCATTCTAAACGCTGTTGGAACTGAAAATTCAACCTATGGGTGAGCTTCCTAGTTGAACAACATTATACATAAACCCATGTTCAGTAAAATGAATATTTTTGGATCTGTGGATGATATATATTTCATGATTAATTTAGATTGCCATATATATTGCTACTTTTTAATGTCTGTGTGTGTGTGTTATATATATATATATACTCTCCAGATTTTTCAAAATATGAAATATATGTGTCTTATTATACACTCCCTAAATTCATTCATATTCATATATGTGGATTTATGATCAACTTTTCACAAGATTATTATCAGAAATATTCATCCACCTGAAATACATATTTGTTTCCTAGTACTGAAAACAAACTTCAGTGAATGGTGCACACAAATCCTAATATTTCTACAGTAACTCACCCAGTTTAACATCAATGGGTATAGATTCCTATGGGACATGAAGTGTATTTTGACGTTCATTTTTATTCAACTCTGGTACATTACTATTTCTTCAGTTAATGCACATCATAGGATAAATATTTCATCCACAATTTATCAAATTGATAGGCATTTGTTTCACTTTCAATCACTTCCTGATTCAGAACACATGTATTCCTTAATGTTTCTTGACTGCTCGTTTCATGAGACTTCTTTCCAAACACATTATTTTCAATTTCCATTATCGCTTTGAAGCAAATCTCACACACCCGTCTTGATAAACCATTAAAGTAATATTACCATTATATGTATAATTGGTTGGAATTAATGATTGTATATCAATATAAGATTTTCTGCATATTTTCAGATATAAATTCAATCGATTATTTAAATTGTAATCAGTTATATTATTTATTCACAGTATGGTCTCTTCATGCATTATCTCTACATACATAGATACAGGGTACACCTCTTTGTACCCCCAATATTAATTTATATGTCTTCAAAATATTGCTCCCAGAAATGGTGGAAGAAATACTCTGTCAACTGATCTACATATACATTTTATCACAGTAATATTCTGGACACAAAATGCAAAGTTCACACTTATGATTGTACCAAAGACTAAATGGAATGTAAACATGGATTACTAAAAAAATCCATGTCCAATTTGGCTAATGCTCTCAAATGTCAATCCTATTAATGATTACATATTTGTTTCTTCCTAAGATGATATATTCAAATTCAACCCTTTTGAAAATATCTAATACTATCACTCACTTTATACTTTGTCTGATTTCATAATGTCTCTATAGATATCTGCTTTCCTACATATTTTTCCCAGTTCATCATTGTGACTCATTCTTCACATGTGCTGACATTGACATTCACTCACTAACCGAAACCCTGTTGCTAAAGAACTTTTGGTCCAATTCCTATACTCACTCTTTTTTCTAAACTTACTTACTATCTTCCTAATCCACCTACTGTCCCCTTTTGACTGGATATTCTCTTCGACATTCAATCATCCAAGGTACAAGGTCCTATGCCATTTTATATCGATTTATCTGAGACATCTGTGCAGAAAATAATTCAAAGCTAAGTGTCACAATCAAAGGCCCAATTCCCTTCTGGGCTTCAAATCTTACCTAGATTTCTGTTTTCATACTTACATTTCACCTATTTATTCTTGTAAATATCGCAGATTCCCAATACCATTATTCATCCTGCAGAATGATTCCTAACTCAAATCGAATATGTTATTAATCCTAACCATACACTCTTCCATCAATCTAACTTTACAAAAGAGTAGGGACACAGTTTGTCTTACAATACAGGAATGTAGGGGATCTTCCACCTGCTGAGAACCTCAAAGGTCCTTACAGAAATGATCCCTGGAGAAGATGTTGACAGCTATGGAGGACCTGAGAGAGAAAAATTCATTTTCCATGGAAAACAACCAGGTCAAAATGAAGGGATGTGTCTGAATCAGCCTCTCTCTTCTTAATGTAGAGTAGTTGGACCAAATCAGGCATGTGTGGAGAGCTGTTCCCGGGTGCCTATTTTTGATATACAATTCTTAGCTTGAAGTGTCACAGTAAGTAGGGGCAGGCTCCATCTCATGGGAACCTAGGAAGCAACTTTTAGGACAAAGTGTTTGCCAAGGCAGTGACCTCATTCAGTTTCTGAATGAAGTGACCTACCTCACTTCTTTGGTGATGGAACTCTCTGAACTGGGGATCCAAGAAGCCAGGCACCCAGAGTCAGTCCCAGTCCCAGTCCGAGTGGGCTCACATGTTTGTATTTACCAAGGACAGAGTCAGACTTTCTTGGTACCTACTGATGTGAGGATGGCCAAATGCCAGGAGAGCTCTGAAGAGGGCCAGTTCATGAGAAAGCAGGCACTGTCTCACCACTGGCTCCTGAAAACTTCACTGAGTTGGCCAAGGAGACCAGATCTGAGAGAGTTTCCCAATACTATTATTCATCCCGAAGAATGATTCCTAACCCAAATTGAACATGTTATTAACCCTAACATACACTGTTCCCTCAATCTAACTTTACAGAAGAGCGGGGACAGTGTTGGTCTTACAATACAGGAATGTAGGGGATCTTCCACCTGCTTAGAAACTCAAAGGTCCATGCAGAAATCATTCCTGGAGAAGATGTAGGCAGCTATGAAGGACTTGAGAGAGCAAAAGTCATCTTCCATGGCAAACAACCTGGTCAGGATGAAGGATTGTATCTGAATCAGCCTCTCTCTTATTAATGTAGAGAAGATGGATCAAACCAGGCCTGTGTGGAGAGCTATTCCTGAGTGCCTATGGTTTATATACCATTCTAACTTGTGAAAGTGTCACAGGAAGTAGGGGCATCCTCCATCTCAAGAGACCATAGGAAGCAACTGTTAGGACAAAGTGGTTGCCAAGGGAGTGACCTCTTTCAGTTTCTGAAGGAAGTGACCTCACGTCACTTCCTTGGTGTTGGAACTCTCTGAACTTGGGATCCAGGAAGCCAGGCACCCATTGCCAGTCCCAGTCCTACTCCTAGTGGGCTCACTTCTTTGGATTTACCAGGGACAGAGTCAGTCTTTCATGGTACCTACTGATGTGGGGATGGCCAAATGCCAGAAGAGCTCTGAAGAGGGGCCTTTCCTGAGAAAGCAGGTAGTGGCTCATGCTGGCTCCTGAAATCTTCGCAGAGTTGGCCACGAAGACCAGATCTGAGACAAGACAGGCTATTTTGGGGGAACATAGTATGACCCACCAGTCAGAGAATACTCCAGATAGTCACAGATGTACTTGGGGGAAGCAGGTGCCTTTGTGGGTGTGGGTGTGGGATTCTGGTTTTGTCTCATGTTCTGAGAATAGGTTAACCAGTACCCTGGTTATTAATTGGTAGTTACATTATGCTTATAGACCCCAGAACTCAGGACAGGTAGAAAAAATAAATAGAACCATTAAATAGACCTTTACGAAATTAATCTTAGAGACCTGCATAAAAGATTGGACTATGATCCTGCCTTATGCACTGTTTCATGCAAGAAATACTCCCTCTGTTTCTTTGTGTAACCTCACCACCTGTGAAATTCTCTATGGTGCCCTTCCTCCAGTAAGGGACCTAACCCCAACTCTAAGACCTAAGGATCCCTTCCACACCCCCTAGCTTGACAGACTTAAAGCTCTTGAAAGAACTCATTGATATCTGTTCAAACAGCTGGCCACGGCCTACCAAACTGGGGACAAGGGGACTCCACTTCAATATAATGTAAGAGACTTCATCTACATAAGAAGACATCAGGTTTCATTCCTGGAACCCCGATGGAAAGGAACATACCAGGTACTACTTATAACACCTACATCAGTAAATGTATACGGAATCAATTCCTGGATCCATGCCTCTCATCTCAAGCCTGCGCTCTGTCCAGACTCTTGCTGGAAACTGGAAATGACTAGTAACCCTTTCAAATTGTGTATTCACCATATGAATAAGGCTATAGACTCTCCCCTTGGCCACCAGTAGTCCTAAACCTCATCAGGTGGTTCATCAGCGATGGCTGATCACAAATCCTACTAGAGAAGAAGTATGGTCTATCTCGCTTACAGCCCCCATAGGGACCTGGTGGCCATCTCTCCACCCAGACATTTGTCAGCTGGCTATAGGTTTTTCCTATTGGGATATATCTGATAAAGTGGATCCCACTAAAATTCTATTAAATACCTTCTGTATCATCGATAATGGAAACAAACATTATGGATGTAGGGACACGCGAGCAAGATGCAGGTTGGCTAGCCCAGATTACTATGTTTGCATGGCAGACTATCAAAGCCACAAAGAGCCACGGCTGTGAGGGGAAAAAGCCAACTTCTTCTGTAAGTCATGGGGATGGTAGCATACAGGGACTGCCTGGTGGAACCCAAACTCCCCATCAAATTCAGTACACAGCATTGGCCATATTACCAATTAGACAACCAAAACCGATGGACCCCAGAAGGCTCTCTAGATCCTCAAATTATGCATGACATTTTTAACTTCTACAAGTGATCAAAAGGGTGGAAGGAGATTCCCCTATGTGAAGACCTTTTCCCTCCTTCACTCACGTCCTGAACTATGCTTCTCCAATAGATCCTAACCCTCAGCCTTCTGCTCCAGACTCTCTGCTTTCACTCCCACCTCAGCAACCTGATTTCTCCCCTCCATTTACTAGATCAAAAAACCAAACCTCGGCCGGTTCTCAGACCATTGCGCCCTTGCTGAGGTATCAGGTACTGAGGTACCCCTCCACCCACTCAGTCCTCTTTTCTCCAGTAAGTGCCCAGAGCAGGTCCCATCAGGTCCTCTTACCAGCTAACCCAAAGCTCAAACCAGCTGAGGAGATCCCTCAGACCACTATCCAAGATGTAATGAAAGTGACCTTTAAAGTTGCCTTGTCATCACTGAAAACAGGTGACTAAGAATTTAAAGTCCCTCACAGGCTTTTTGGGATACTCACTCCTGTCGTCCCCTCTGCTCTACCTGTTCTACTGCTCAAGTTTTTGTTGCCAGGAAAATCACAAACCCCTTTCCCAATATTCTTTTACATCTCTCCTTCCTAATTCTCAGATAAACGGAGCTGCTCTCAGCCTTGCTTTCCACGTCTTGCCCCTCTTCACCAGGCCCACAGAAAAGTCTTATATGACCTTCTCCAGAAGTCTTCACCATTGCTGACTTTAGGACTTTCAGCAAAAGAGTCCCTATAAAAGAATTCAATGTAGATAAACTCCGTGTTTTCATGTCGCCCTGTTCTACTTGGCCAGTGGCTGGAAAAATCAGCACTCCTAAGCTAGACACCCCCTTACGAGTTTTTCACAAAATAAGTGAACAAGGCCTCTGGCCTTGAGCTGGGGATTCACAGAGATGGCTACAATTCTAAGTAAAGAAGTTACCAACTAGGCTCCATGGTAACAGCTGGCAGGGAGAAAAAAAAGAGAAAAAAGAAGCTCTCCCTGTCCCAAGTGTCCTTGAAAAGTTAACTTGCCGAGAACAGAGAAAAAAATAACAGAAACAAAAACTGCTTTTTGTGAACTTCTGCAGACTGTGAACTTCTGAGCCCCTTCCCTTACATGTTGGGTACAAATTCTGAAACTACCTAAACTTGGGGTTCAGAAGATTAATTGATTACAACAGAAGCAATACCCTCTAAATCTGTTTGCAACCAAATAGGGCTGTTTCCCTGTCTTCGGTGCTATCTTAGATTCCTTTCCTTTTCCGTACCTACAACAGTATAATTCTATATACTTAAACATTGTTTATGTTTTCATGAAATGGTCAACAGATGTGATTAATTATGTAATGGTGCAGATGTTTCCCAGAGTGTTCTAGGATGATGCATGTTCATTTAAAGATCAAATCGGAGGGCATACAACCTGTTTCCACTGGGAACCTGTATCTCTCACTTTAGCCATCCTATTAGGAATAGGAGTTGCTGCAGGAGTGAGCACAGGAACCCTAGTCCATGGGACACAACAAATGACCCAATTAGAAGCAGCAATAGACCAAAAATTAAAGATAATAAAACCTCCATCACAGCTTTACAGGAATGTTTAACCTCTCTCTCTGAAGTTGTTTTACAGAGCAGGCGAGGGTTAAACCTTCTCTTCATGAGAGAAGGGGGACTTTGTGCTGCATTGAGGGAAGAAGGTTGTTTTTATGCCGACCATACTGGAGTTGTATAAGAACCTATGAGTATATTAAGAAAATGCCTTTAAGAGTGTAAACGAGAGAGAGAGGCCCAAAAAGGGTGGTTTGAGTCTTGGTTCACACAGTCCCTCTGGTTAACTATGCTTTCATCAGCCCAGGCCTGTCCATTAATAATCCTCATATTATTGCTAACTGTAGGACCCTGTTGGCTCAACCATGTAGTTTCCTTTCTCGAAGCTCAAATTGGACAATTTAAACTTATGGTAATCAGACAACAATATACCCCACTAGGAGACATAAAATGTGACACCCTTCAATGATCACTTTCATGATTAAAAGTAACCAGAAGAAGAATTGGGGAATAAAAAGTTAATAAAATAGGTACTTGTCACTTCCTATTTTTCTGTATGCTTAATAAAACACTGTTGAAATCTTGAGAACTGTTTGCTAATCTTGTTCCCAGAATGTGCTGTCCCCAACTGCCAAACTGCAGAATGTACTCCATCATCCCGTTGAAAGCAAACTGCCCACTCTCCCTGACGCATCAATAAATTTCCCTCCCTGCCCTCTCCAAGGAAAGTATATAAGCTCTTTTTAAGCTGTTCTCAGGACTCTCTGCTCTATTCAAGTGAGCTCTGAGCCCCAGCATGCTGGACCCTCAATAAACCCTTTGTTGTTGCATGAGACAGTCTCTTGGTGGTCTCTTCCTCCTATGCCTGCCCGACCATTACAATATTCCAACTCTATATTCTTATAAATATCTCAGGTTCCCAATACCATTATTCATCCAGCAGAATAATTCCTAACCCATATCAAACATGTTATTAAACATAACCATACACTCTTCCCTCAATCTAACTTTACAGAAGAGCAGGCACAGAGTTGGTATTACAATACAGGAATGTAGGGGATTGTTCATCTGCTGAGAACCTCAAAGATCCATGCAGATATGATCACTGGAGAAGATGTAGGCAGCTATGAAGGACCTGAGAGAGCAAAAGTCATCTTCCATGGAAAACAACCTGGTCAGTATGAAGGGTTGTGTCTGAATCAGGCTCTCAAATATTAATGTAGAGAAGATGGACCAAACCAGGCCTGTTTGGAGAGTTGTTCCCGGGTGCCTATGGTTGATATACCATTCTAACTTGTGAAACTGTCACAGGTAGTAGGGGCAGCCTGCATCTCATGGGACCCTTGGAAGCAAATGTTAGGACAAAGTGGTTGCCAAGGCAGTGACCTCATTCAGTTCCTGAAGGAATTGACCTCACCTCACTTCCTTGTTGATGGAACTATCTGAACTTGGGATCCAGGAAGCCAGGCACACAGAGCCAGTCCCAGTCCCAGTCCCAGTGGTCTCACTTGTTTGGATTTACCAAAGACAGAGTCAGTCTTTCTTGGTACCTACTGATGTGAAGATGGCAAAATGCCAAGAGAGCTCTGAAGAGGGGCCTTTCCTGAGAAAAAGGTAGTTGTTCAATGCTGGCTCCTGACAACTTTACAGAGTTGCCTAAGGAGGACAGATCTGAGAGAGAACATGCCATTTAAAGGGAACATACTGTGGCCCACTAGTCAGAGGACACTCCAAATAGTCTCAGAATTACTTAGGGAAAGGAGGTGCCTTTATGGGTGTAGGTGTAGGTTTGTGGTTTTCACTTGTTCTGAGAATAGGTATCAAAGGCGGTTTGTTTGGATTGAGTGAACTCTTTCTGGTAAGTACTTTGACAAGGCGAGTGTTTTTATGTCTGTATATAAAACGGTGTTCGTGGTTGTAGACATAAGAAGAGAGAATGCATCAATGGATGTGTCCTGTCTAGTAGAAAGCTTGCCAGCCTTCATACTGCCCAATTTATGAATGGACTGCTGCTTGACTTATGGATGGGCAACATCTGCTATCCTCCAAAGTTCCTGTTTTCTTCCTGAATTCTGGCCTCTCTAAAGAATAGGCTCATGCTTTTGTGTCCAAGATATGTACCACCTCCAAGCTCTGTGACATGGACATGTACTGGATACCTGAAGGGAATGACGAGCTTCTTAGAAAACTCAGATATCAGTATGACCAGTAAAGTCTCAGTGGAGAAAGCCTGCTTTGTGCCTTTTGCTTACCTATTGTTTTATTGCCCTGAATGTCAGGAAGGTCTCTGCCTCAGGCCTCCCCTTTGTGAAGCCTGAAGAAAAGAGTTCTCAAATTGAAATGAATGGGCATCACCTGTGGCTCTGTGCTTAATTGCTGTGGAAAGGGATGTGTCTGAATCCGCCTCTTGGCACTGTGTGAGGCTGTGGCTTAGATTCTCAGCACTAGATGGATCCAAAGAAATATCTCATGTGTGCATCCAATACAAAAATGGCTAAAAGAGCAGATATTGTAGATGAAGTCTCTCGCCTTCCTATGTAAAGTTCCTGACCTCCATTAAGTGAGAATAATGATACTTTGGGTCAAATGAGATATTTAAAGCCCTGTAGAGGCTAGCCTATAGGTGCATGGGTTTTCTCATGATTCCAATTCACATAAAGAATCTAAACCGCACAGTAATTAGGCCTCAAATTGGAGAAACAAAGCAGCATTAACGGCATGCCTATTTGATCACTCTTGGTTAACAGGAAGGGTGTCTAGGCCACACAGACTTTAGGAAAATGAGGGAAAAAGGGAGCTTATTTTGGACACTGTTGTGGGCTGCGCCCCTCATGGAAACCTGCTACCAGAGGTAATGATTAGTGTCTATATGGAAGAAGATGAGGGCCATGTGGGAGTGTTTTGGTTATAATTGTGGACATTTGTATCGTGGTTGGAAGAGATGACTGGGTCCACCTGGGCTTGAACTCTGGTGTGACTCCCATTAGAGACTGAGTTCTGGAACTGACCTCAGAGCAGTATTGCCATGAATTTTGTCGGGATTTTATTAGGCCACGCATGAGAGTGACCCTTGGAAACTGAGATCTAAGGCCAGTGTGGATTTCCACAGAGCACTGGGAATCTCAGCCAGGATATAACATGATTTTATTTTTAAAGACTTGGCAGCCATAGATGAGAGTCAAAACACACATGGAACTCACATTGTAGACCTCAATGGGTCTGGCTTCATGTGACCTTTTGGCCACTCTTTGGGAAGACTTGCCTGTGAGAGTTCTTCAGAGCATTCATTGAAATGAGCTTCCTCACCATTTAATGGTTCCTGAATTAATTGAAACCCATAGTGCCTCCAACTTCATCCTTGAATAATGGCTAGATAAATACCATGAAATTTTTGAAATTCCCATTACCAGGTGGCACTGGAGAAACTTTGGATGTCCTGTTGCTGATCATGAGTATACCAGACGGTGCATTGATTGACTGGGTTTCATGAAAATGGTGTAGATCAGATATACCAGTAAGTTGGAGCCTGCTGAGCAGTGGGCCTAGAGCAATGTTGGGCAGGTGTGTGACACAAAATATGCGCTGGGGCCATTTCGATCTGCCATTGGCTTCCAAATGCCTTGTGACTGACAGGATGCAGCCAGCAGACCCTTATTTGTAAAGGCATCTTGTTATATGGAGAGTTTTGACCCTGTCCCTTACTTTTGAAAACTCCTCTACCACCTCCAAGTTTGTGAACTCCTGATCATATTCCATTCCAGATTTGTATTCTCAGAATTCCTAACTCTTTTTCCCTAATTGTGTCTTACTTGGGGTGAAAGTATTGTCAAGGCATTGTTCTGGATGAGAGTGGGAAAAATTTTGTGTAGCACATATTTGCATACACATTGGATTCATTTTCCAATTTTCCATTCAGAATACTAAATCCCTGACACTAACATATACCCTATTAGACTCTGACTACTAATCCTAATATGGTGGAGTAAAATAACCCAAACGGAATAGAAATACAAGCAGTTCAGAGAAGGCATGGTGTGTAGTTGGAATTGTCTTTTGCATTATATTGGGTAGAAGGTATAAACTAGTTAATTTTTTTATTGAAAGAGTTCTCCATGTGTTTTTAAAGTAAACAAATGTATGAATTCGTGTCTCCCTTTCTCCGTAGCATATTCAGCACATGTATTTTTATATGCACATACAGAATCCTACCTGGTACCACTCGTACAATCTTGTGAGGTGGCTTACTTGGCAGATACAAATTGCGAGAAGACATCACAGCTCCTAAACACTGTTGGAACAGAAAATTAAACCTATGGGTGAGCTTCCTAGATGAACAACATTATACATAAATCCATGTTCAGTAAAATGAATATTTTTGCATCTGTGGATGATTTATATTTCATGGTGAATTTCGATTGGCATATATATTGCTACTTTTTAATGTCTGTGTGTATATATATATATATATATATATATATATATATATATATATACAGTCTCCAGATTTTTCAAAATATGAAATATATGTGTCTTATTACACACTTCCTAAATTCATTCATATTCATGTATGTGGATTTATAATCAAATTTTCACATGATTATTCTCAGAAATATTCATCCACCTGAAATACATATTTTTTCCTACTAGTGAAAACTAACTTCAGTGAATGTTGCATACAAATCCTAATATTTCTACAGTAACTGACCCAGTTTAACATCAATGCGAGTAGATTCCAATGGGACATGCTGTGTGTTTTGACGTTCATTTTTATTCAACACTGGTACATTATGATTTCTTCAGTTTATGCACATCATAGGATATATTTTTCATCCACAGTTTCGCAAATTTATAGGCATTTGTTTCACTTTCAATCAATTCCTTCTTCAGAACACATGTATTCATCCATGTTTCTTGACTGGTCTTTTCATGAGACTACTTCTTTACAAAACACATTATTTTCAATTTTCATAATCATTTTTGAAGCGAAACTCAGACACCGTTCATGATAAACAATAACACTAATATTAACAATAGATGTATAACTGGTTGGAATGAATGATTTTATATCAATATAAGATATCTTAAATATTTTCAGATATCAATTCCATCCATTATTTAAAGTGGAATCAGCTATATTATTTATTCACAGTGTGGTCAATTCATGCATTATCTCTATATTCATAGACACAGGGCACACCTCTTTGTACAACCAATACTTATGTATATGTCTTCTAAATATTACTGCCAGAAATGGTGTAAGAAATACTCATGTCACCAGATCTACATACACATTTTATCACAGTAATATTCGGGACACAAAAAGTAAATGTCACACTTATGATTGTACCGGAGTCTGAATGGAAAGTGAACATGGATTACTAAAAACATTCCTGTCCATGTTGCCTAATCCTCTCAATTATCAATCCTGTTGGTGACTACATATTTGTTTCTTCCAAAGATTATATATTCAAACTCTACCCTGTTGAAAATGCCTAATCATATCACTCACTTTATACTTTGCCTGATTTCATTATGTCTCTATTGATATGTGGTTTCCTACATATTTTCCCCAGTTCATCATTGTGACTGACCCTTCACATGAAGTTATGTTTACTTTCACTCTCTAACCAAAACACTATTGCGATAGAACATATATTCCAAATCCTATATTGACACTTCTTCCTAAACCTACTATCTACCTAATCCTACCGACTACCCGTTTTTGACTGGATGTTCTCTTCGACATTCAATCATCCAAGGTACAAAGTTCTATGCCATTATATATCTATTTTTCTGAGACATCTGTGCACAATGTAAATCAAAGTTAAGTATCCCAATCAAGGGCCCAATGCCCTCTAGGCTTCAAAATTACCTAGATTTCTGTTTTTATTCATATATTTAACCTCTATATTTTTATAAATATCGCAGGTTCCCAATACCATTATTCATCCCGCAGAATGATTCCTAACCCAATTCAAACATTTTATTAACCCTAAGAATACACTGTTCCCTCAATCTAAATTTAATGAAAAGCAGGGACAGAGTTGGTCTTACAATACAGGAATGTAGGGGATATTCCACCTGCTGAGAACTTCAAAGATCCATGTAGAAATGAACCCTGGAGAAGATATAGTCATCTATGAAGGACCTGAGAGAGCAAAAGTCATCTTCCATGTCAAACACCCTGGTCAGGATGAAGGGATGTGTCTGAATCAGCCTCTCTCTTCTTAATGTAGAGGAGAAGGACCAAACCAGGCCTGTGTGGATAGCTATTCCCGGGTTCCTAAGGTTGACATACCATTCTAACTTGTGAACATTTCAGAGGAAGTAGGGGAACCCTCCATCTAATGGGACCCTTGGAAGCAACTATTAGGACAAAATGGTTTACAAGACAGTGAATTCATTCAGTTCCTGAAGGAAGTGACCTCACCTCACTTCCTTCGTGATGGATCTCTCTGAACTTGGGATCCTGGAAGCCAGGCACACAGAGCCAGTCCCAGTCCCAGTCCCAGTGGGCTCACTTGCTTGGATTTACCAAAGACAGAGTCAGTCTTTCTTTGTTCCTACTGATATTATGATGCCAAAAGCAAGGAGAGCTCTGAAGAGGGGCCTTTCCTGAGAAAGCAGGTAGTGGCTCAAAATTCCCTTCTGACAACTTAAAAGAGTTGGCCAAGTAGACCAGATCTGAGACAGGACAGGACATTTCGGGGGAACATTGTATGGCCCACCAGTCAGAGGACACTCCGTAGAGTCACAGACCTACTTGGGGGAAGGAGGTGACTTTGTGGGTGTGGTTGTGGGTTTATGATTTTGTCTCATCTTCTGAGAATAGGTAGGAAAGGCGGTTAGTTTTTTTTTTTTTGGAGTGTACTGTTTCTAGTAAGTCGTTTGACAAGGCGAGTGTTTCTATGTCTGTGTATTCCACTGTGTCCGTGGTTGTATACATTAGAAACGAGAATGCATCAATGTATTTGTCCTGTCTAGTAGAAAGCTTCCCAGCATTCAACCTGCCCAATTTATGAATGGGTTGCGGCTTTCCTTAAGGATGGGCATCACCTACTATCTTCCTAATTACCAATTTTCTTCCTGAATTCTTTCCAATCTCCAGAATTGGCTCATGTTTTTTTGTCCAAGATATGTACCACCTCCAAGCTCTGTGACATGGCCATGTACTGGATATCTGCAGGGAATGGCGAGCATCTCAGAAAACTCAGATATCAGTGTGACCAGTAAAGTATCAGTGGAGAAACCCTGCTTTGGGCCTTTTGCTTACATAATGTTCTGTTGCCCTTAATTTCAAGAAGTTCTTTGCCTCAGGCCACCCCTTTGTGAAGCCTGAGGAAAACAGTTTTCAAATGGAAATGAATGGGCATCACCTGTGGCCCTTTGCTTTATTGCTTTGGAAAGGGATGTGTGTGATTTAGCCTCTTGGCCCTGTGTGAGGCTGTGGCTTAGATTCTCAGCACCTGATGGATCTAAAGAAAGATCCCATGTGTGCATCCAAAACCAAAATGGCCAAAAGAGCAGTCCTTGTGGATGACGTCTCGCCTTCCTCTGTGAGGTTCCTGACTTCCATCAATAGGGATCCTTTGGGTCAGAGGAGTTCTCCAAAGCCCTGCAGAGGTGCTTGGGTTTTCTCATGACTCCAATTCACATAAAGAATCTTAACCTCTGAGTCAGTTGGCCTCAAAGTAGAGAAGCGGTGTAGTCTTCACAGCATGCCTATTTCATCACGTCTGGTTCACAGAAAGTATGTCCAGGCCACCCTGACTTTAGCAAATGAGTAGCAAGGGAGCTTATTTTGGACACTGTCTTGGACTGCGCTCCTCATGAAAACCTCCAGCCAGAGGTTATGATGAGTGTCTATATGGAAGAAAATGAGGGCCATGTCGAAGTGTTTTGGTTTTAATTGTGGTCATTTGTGTGTCAGTTGGAAGAGATAACTGTGTTCACCTGGGCTTGAACTCTTGCGTGATTCCACTTAGAGACTGCTTTCTGGAACTGACCTCAGTGAAGTATTGCCATGAATTGTTTTGAGATTTTAGGAGGCCACACATGAGATTCGCTCTTGGTATCTGTGATCTAGGCCCAGGGTGGCTTTGCACAGAAAACTGGGAATCTTTGCAAGGATATCATATGATTTTATTCTGAAAGACTTGGCAGCCATCGTTGATAGTCAAAACACACATGGACCTAACATTGTAGACCTCAATGGGCCTTGCTTATGTTACCATTTGGCCTCTGTTTCTGTAGCCTTGCCTATGAGAGTTCTCTAGAGCTTTCATTGAAATGAGCTTCCTCACCATTTAATGGTTCCTGAATTAATTGAAACCCAGAGTGTCTCAAATTCATTTTTGAAAAATGGCTAGATAAATACCATGCAAGTTTTGAAATTCCCATGACCAGGTGGCACTGGAGAACCTTTGGATATCTGCTTCCTGATCATGAGTGTACCAGACAATGCCTTGATTGACTGGGTTTCATGAAAATGGAGTAGAACAGAGATGCCTGTAAGTTGGAGCCTGCTGAGTAGTGGGCCTAGAGCTGTGGTGTGAAGGTGTGTGATAAACATCTGTGGTGGGTCCATGTGAATATGTCTTTGACTTCCAAATGGCTTGTGACTGACATGCTGCTGCCAGCAGACCCTTATATGTAAAGGCATCTTATTATATAGAGGGGTTTCAGGGCAATGTTCAGAATCAGGTTGCTCTTGTCAAGGGGGCAAGCTATGTGGGATAGAAGCCTGGTTGGTGCATTCTCCTGTAAACCCTGACCCACCACACCTGACAGAACTCCCTCCAGCACTGTGTCCCTGATGAACTCCTTGTATTTTTTGAAGCAACACCAAACTACGAGTGCAGCAGCCAGAAACACCACGAAAAGTGGAGGATGACCAAATGACTTCACAGTCCACGCGGGCAGACACTTAGACCCAGGTGGCCAAAGTTTGCCGACAAAGATAGAATTCATCACTGCTGCCTAATGTTCATTGGAAAACAAGAAACCATGTCCTCCAGGTCACATAGATGCCATTCCAGATTTGATGGTCTCACTACAAAGGAAGCTAAATCTCCTGACAACAACATATACTTTAAGTGCCCAAACTCAGAGGCAGTTTGTCAAGAAGTCTTTAGGCCAAAAGAACTTCATGTTTGTGGAGTGTTTACCCTATCCCTTACTTTTGGATACTCCTCTCCCAACTCCAAGGTTGTGAACTCCTGAGCATTTTCCATTCCGGATATGTATTCACAAATTTTCTAACTCTTCTCCTCTAATTGTGTCTTACTTGTGGTGAAGAAAATGTCAAGGCATTGTTCTGGATCAGAGTGGGGAGATTTTTGTGTAGCACATATTTGAATACACATGAGATTAATTTTCCTATTTTCCATTCGAAATTCTGAATCCCTGACACTTACCCATACCCTACTAGACTCTCACTACTAATCCTAATATGATGGAGAAAAATAACCCAAACAAAATAGAAATACAACCAGTTCAGAGGAGGCCTGTTGTATAGTTGGACTTGCCTTTTGCATGATAAAGGGTAGGTGTTACAAATCTAGTCAATTTTTAAATGAAAAAGTTCTCCATGTGTTTTTAAAGTTAACAAATATGTGAATTCTTGTTTCCCTTTCTCTGAAGCCTATTCAGAACATGTATTTTTAATGCACATATTGAATCCTACCTGGTATCACACTTATATTTTTGTGAGGTGGATGACATGGCAGATACAAATTGTGAGAAGAGATCACTCCTCCTAAACACTGTTGGAACTGAAAATTCAACCTATGGGTGAGCTTCCTAGTTGAACAACATTTTACTTAAATCCATGTTTAGTAAAATAAATATTTTTGCTTCAATGGATGATATATATTTCATGATGAATTTCTATTGGCATATATATTGCCAGTTTTTAATGTCTCTGTGTGTGTTTTTTGTATATATATATATATTCTCCAGGTTCTTCAAAACATGAAATATATGTGTCTTTTATACACTCCATAAATTTATTCATGTTCATGTACTTGGATTTATAATCAACTTTTCAGAAGATTATTCCAGAAATATTCATCCACCTGAAATTCATATTTGTTACCTAGTACTGAAAGCTAACTTCAGTGAACGGTGCACACAAATCCTAATATTTTTATAGTAACTGACCCAGTTTAATATCAAAGCAAGTTGATTCCTATGGGACATGTTATGTATTTTGACGTTTATTTCTATTCAACACTGGTAAATTACTATTTCTTCTTTTTTTGCACATCATAGGATATATATTTAATCCAAAAGTTATCAAATTTACAGGTATTTGTTTCACTTTCAATCACTTCCTGCTTCAGAACACACGTATTCCTGCAGGTTACTTGACTGGTCTTATCATGAAACTTCTTTCCAAACACATTATTTTTGATTTTCATAATGATTTTTGAAGCAAAATATACACAATTTTCATGATTATCCATAACCCTAATATTTCCATTAGATGTATAAATGGTTGTAATGAATGTATGTGTATCAATATACACATACATATACAATGTATGTGTATATTTTCAGATATCAATTCATTCCATTATTTAAAGTTGGAACCAGTTATATTTTTAATTCTTAGTATGGTCTCTTCATGCATTATCTCAATATTCATAAACACATGGTACACCCATTTGTACCCCCAATACTAATTTATGCATCTTCAAAATATTGCTCCCAGAAACAGTGGAAGAAATACTCCACCTGATCTACATATACATTTTATCACTGTAATAATCTGGACACAAAATGCAAAGTTCACCTTTATGATTGTACCAAAGCCTAAATGGAATTTGACCATGGATTACTAAAACATCTATGTCTAAATTGCCTAATGCTCTCAAATGTCAATCTATTTGTGACTCCATATTTATTTTTCCCTAAGATTATACAGTCAAGTTCAAACCTGTTGAAAATGTCTAATATTATCACTCACTTTGTACTATACCTGATTTCCTAATGTCTCTATTGATATCTGCTTTGCTACATATTTTCCCCAGTTCATCATTGTGAGTGACCCTACACATGTGCTGATATTGACATTCACTCTCTAACCGAAACCCTATTGTTAAAGAACTTTTGGTCCAAAGTCTATACTCGCCCTCATTTCAACACCTACCGACTATCTTCCTGATCCTACAGACTATCCCTGTTTGATTGGATGTTCTCTTCTACATTCAATCATCCAAGGTACAAGGTCCTATTTCATTGTATATCGATTTATCTGAGACATCTGTGCATAACATAATTCAATGCTAAGTATCCCAATCAAAGGCCCAATGCCCTTCTGGGCTTCAAATCTTACCTAGATTTCTGTTTTCATACTTATATTTCACCTATATATTCTTAAAAATGTCACAGGTTCCCAATACCATTATTAATTGAGCGGAATGATTCCTAACACAAATCAAACATGTTATTAACCTTAACCATACACTGATCCCTCAATCTAACTTTTCAGAAGAGCAGGGACAGAGTTGGTCTCAAAATACAGGCATGTAGGGGATTCTCCACCTGCTGAGAACCTAAAAGGCCCATGCAGAAATGATCCATGGAGAAGATGTAGGCAGCTATGAAGGACCTGAGAGAGCAAAAGACATCTTCCATGGTGAATAACCTGGTCAGGATAAAGGGTTGTGTCTGAATCAGCCTCTCTTTTTTTCATATAGATAAGATGGACCAAAACAGGCCTATGTGGAGAGCTGTCCCTAGGTGCCTATGGTTGATATACCATTCTAACCTGTGAAAGTATCACAGGAAGTAGGGGCAGCCTCCATATCATGGGACCTTTGGAAGCAACTGTGAAGGCAAAGAGGTTGCCAAGATAGTGACCTCATTCAGTTCCTGAAGGAAGTGACCTCATCACACTTCTTTGGTGATGGAACTGTCTGAACTTGGTATCCAGGGAGCCAGGCACTCAGAGCCAGTCACAGTCCCAGTCCCAGGGGTCTCAATTTTTTTTGATTTACCAAGGAGAGAGTCAGAGTTTCTTTGTAACTACTGATGTGTGGATGGCCAAATGCCAGGAAAGCTCTGAAGAGGGGCCTTTTCTGAGAAAGCAGGTAGTGGCTCACCACTGGCTCCTGACAACTTCACAGAGTTGGACAAGGAGACCAGATCTGAGAAAGGACAGGCCATTTCAGTGGAACATAGTATGACCCACCAGTCATAGGACACTCTGGATAGTCACAGTCCTACTTGGGGGAAGGAGGTGCCTTTGTATGTGTGTGTGTGTTTGTGGTTTTGTCTCATGTTCTGAGAATAGGTAGTAGCGGCGGTTTGTTTGGTTTTGAGTGAACTGTTTCTAGTAAGTCATTTGACAAGGCGAGTGTTTCTATGTCTCTGAATCCCACTGTGTCCGTGGTTGTAGACAGTTGAAAAGAGAATGGATCAATGGATTTGTGTTGTCTAGTAGAACGCATCCCAGCATGTATCCTGCCAAATTTATTAATGGTCTGAGGCTTTCCTTATCGATGGGCAACACCTGCTATCTTTCTAAGTTCCTGTTTTCTTCCTGAATTCTGGCCAATATCCAGAATAGGCTCATGGTTTTCTCTCCAAGATATGTACCACCTCCAAGCTCTGTGACATGGCCATGTACTGGATAGCTGAAGGGAATGGAGAGCATCTCAGAATACTCAGATATCAGAGTGACCATTTAAGTCTCATTGGAGAAACCCTGCTTTGGGCCTTTTGCTTACCAATTGTTCTGTTGACCTGAATGTCAGCAAGGTCTTTGCCTCAGGCCATCTCTTTTTGAAACCTGAAGAAAACAGTTTTCAAATGGAAATGAATGGACATCCCCTGTGGCTCTTTTCTTAATTTCTTTGGAAGGAGATGTGTCTGATTCAGCCTTTTGGCCCTTTGTGAGTCTGTGGCTTAGATTATCAGCACCTGATGGATCTAAAGAATGATCCCATGTGTGCATTCAAACCAAACTGGCCAAAAGAGCAGTCATTATGGATAAAGTCTCTCACCTTCATTTGTAAGGTTCCTGACCTCCATCAAGTGAGAATAGGGATCCTTTGGGTCAATTGAGTTCTTAAAAGCCCTGCAGAGGCTAGCCCATAGGTGCTTGGGTTTTCTGATTACTCCAATTCACATAAAGAATCTAAACCCCACAGTCAGTAGGCCTCAAATTGGTGAACCGAAGTAGTATTAATGGCAGGCCTATTTGACCACTCCTGGTTCACAGGAAGGTTGTCCAGGCCACCCTGACTTTAGGCAAACCAGAGGCAAGGGAGCTTATTTTGGACACTGTCTTGGGCTGCGCCCCTCATGGAAACCTTTAGCCAGAGGATATGATGAGTGTCTATATGGAAGAATATGAGGGCCATGTGGGAGTGTTTTGGTTTTAATTGTGGTCATTTGTGTGGCAGTTGGAAGAGATGACTTGTAAGATTCCAGCAGACATCGGAGGAAGAGACTACCAAGAGACTGGCTCATGCAACAGCAATGGGGATTTATTGAGGATCCAATTCAGTTCGCTGGGGCTCTGTGCTCACTCAACAAGCAACAGAGGCCCAGATCCCCGAGAAGAGGTTAAGCAGTGCTTCAGTACACTTTTTGGGTAGGCAGAGGCTTTATATATATCAGAGGAAATCATCTTGATCAGCCGGAAAATCGAACAACAACTCTCAAACTTGATTAGCACATTCATTGGTGGAATCAGGTCGGGCGGGGGTGATAGGTCGATCCTAAGGAGGGGGATACATTCAAACTGATTGGTTTGGGCCCTGATATGCTTAGGTGTCAAGCTGCACAGGGTCCTAGATTATTAAACAACTGGATGGTCAGGGGGAATATTTAATGGGCAGTGAAAGGAATTGTCCTAACAGCTACAGGAATTTCAGGTTTTAGGTTAAGCATGGGAACTTAACAATACCTGGTCCTTTACATTTTAACTCAGGCTTTGCAGCTTAGAAACTTTACAACACCCGCTATTTTACACTTTAACTTCAATTTCTTTTACCCTAACAGACTGGGTCCACCTGGGTGTAAACTCTGGTGTGATTCCCCTTAGACACTGAGTTCTGGAACTGAACTCAGAGAAGAGGTGTCATGAATTGTGTTTGGATTATAAGAGGCCACACATGAGAGTTGCCCTTGGAAACTGAGATCTAGGCCCAGGGTGGCTTTCCACAGAGCATTGGAAATTTCAGCCAGGATATCACATGATTTTATTCTGAATGACTTGGCAGCCATAGTTGAGAGTCAAAACACACATGAAACTCACACTGTAGACCTCAATGGGCCTGGTTTCATGTGACCTTTTGGCCACTCTTTGAGAAGCCTTGTCTGTGAGAGTTCTATAGAGATTTCATTGAAATCAGCTTTCTCAAAATTTAAAGGTTCCTGAATGAATTGAAACCCACAGTGCCTCCAACTTCATCCTTGAAAAATGGCTAGATAAATACCATGAAATTTTTGAAATTCCCAGGACCAGGTACCACTGGAGAAAGTTTGGATGTCCGGTTTCTGATCATGGGTATAACAGACAGTGCCTTGATTCACTGGGTTTCATGCAAATGGTGTAGAACAGAGATGCCAGTAAGTTGGAGCCTTCTGAGTAGTGGGCCTAGAGCAGTGGAGGGCAGGTGTGTGATAAAACATCTGTGGTGGGGCCATGGGGATCTTCCATTGTCTTCCAAATGGCTTGTGACTGACATGGTGCAGCCAGCAGACCCTTATATGTAAAGGCATCTTGTTATTTGGAGAGGTTTCAGGGCAATGTTCAGAATCAGGATGCTATGGTCAAGGGAAAAGCTATGTGGGATAGAAGCATGGTTGGTGCATTCTCTTGCAGACCCTTACCCACCACAGGTGACAGAACTCCCTCCAGCACTGTACCAGGTGAACTACTTGTATTTCGTGAAGCAAATAACAAACTCCCAGTGCAGCAGTAAGAAATACCACGAAAAGTGGAGGATGACCAAATGGCTTCACAGTCCACACAGAGAGAAACTTAGCCCCCAGTGGACACTGTTAACCTACATAGAGAGAAATCAGCACTGCTGCCTCATGTTCAGTCGAAAATAAGAAACTATGTCCTCCAGGTCACATACATGCACACCCAGCTTTGATGGTCTCACTACAAAGGAAGCTCCTGACAAATACTTATATTTCAAGTGCGCAACCTCAGAGGAAGTTTCTCAAGAAGTCTTTAGGCCAGCAGAGCTCCATGTTTGTTGAGTGTTTACCCTGTCCCTTACTTTTGGAAACTCCTCTACCACCTCCAAGGTTGTGAACTCCTGAGCGTATTCCATTCCAGATATGTATTCACAGAATTTTTAACTCTTCTCCTCTAATTGTGTCTTACTTCAGGCGAGGGTAATGTCAAGGCATTTTTCTATATGAGAGTGCAAAAATTTGTGTGCAGCATTTATTTGAAATACTGAATCCCTGACATTAACCCATATCCTAATAGACTCTGACTACTAATCCTAATATGATGGAGAAAAATAACTCAAACAAAATAGAAATACAAGCATTTCATAGGAGGCATGGTGTATAGTTGGACTTGCCTTTTGCATTATATAGGGTAGGAGTAATAAATCTAGTCAATTTCTAATTGAAATAGTTTTTCATGTGTTTTTAAAGTTAACAAATATGTAAATTACTGTCTCCCATTCTCTCTAGCTTATTCAGAACATGTGTTTTTATATGCACATATAGAATCCTACCTGGTTATCACACATACAGTCTCATGAGGAGGCTGATTGGCAGATACAAATTGTGAGAAATGACCACTCCTCGTAAACGCTGTTGGAACTGAAAATACAACCCATGGGTGAGCTTCCTATTTGAACAACCTTATACAAAAATCCATGTTGAGTGAAATTAATATTTTTGGATCTGATGATGATATATATTTCACGATAAATTTCGATTGGCATATATATTGCAATTTTTAATGTCTCTCTCTGTGTGTGTGTATATATATATATATATATATATATATATATATATATATATATATACATATATATATATATATATATATGCACTCTGTCTAGATTTTTCAAAATATGAAACATGTGTCTTATTGTAGATTCCCTAAATTCATTTATATTCATGTTTGTGGATTTATAATCAACTTTTCACAAGATTATTCTCAGAAATACTCATCCACCTAAAATACATACTTGTTTCCTAGTACTGAAAACTAACTTCGTTGAATGGTGCATACATATCCTAACATTTCTACAGTAACTGACCCTGTTTAACATCAATTCAAGTAGATTACTATGGGACATGATGTGTATTTTGAAGTTCATTTTTATTCAACACTGGTACATTGCTATTTCTTCAGTTTATGCACATCATAGGATACATATTTCATCCACAAGTTAGCAAATTGATAGGCATTTGTTTCACTTTCAGTCACTTCCTGCTTCAGAACACATGTATTTCTCCATGTTTCTTAACTGATATTTTCATGAGACTTCTTTCCAAACACATTATTTTCGATTTCCGTAATCACTTTTGAAGCAAAACCCACACACCTTTCATGATAACCCATAACCCTAATATTACCATTAGATGTATAACTCGTTGGAATGAATGACTGCATATCAATATTAGATTTCTTATATATTTTCAGATATCAATTCAATCCATTATTTAAAGTGGAACCAGTTATATTATTTATTCACATGATGGTCAATTGATGCATTATCAATATATTCTATGACACAGGGTATACCCTTTGTACCCCCAATACTAATTTATATTTCTTCAAAATAGTGCTCCCAGAAATGGTGGAAGAAATACCCATGTCACCTGATCTACATATACATTTTATCACAGTAATATTCTGGACACATAAAACAAAGGTCACTCCTATGATTGTACCAAAGCCTAAATGGAAAATGAGCATGGATTACTAAATGCACCCATGTCCAGGTTGCCTAATGCTCTCAAATGTCAATCCTATTGGTGACTACATATTTGTTTCTTTCTAACATTATATATCCAAACTCAACCCTGTTGAAAATGTCTAGTCCTATGACTCAGTTTATACTTTGCCTGATTTCCTAATGTCTCTATTAATATCTGCTTTCCTCCATATTTTCCCCAGTTCATCATCGTGACTGACTCTTCACATGTGCTAACATTTACATTCACTCTCAACTGAAACCATATTGCTTAAGAACTTTTGGTCCAGATCCTATACTCACTCTTCTTCCTGAAACTACTATGTCCTGTTCCTACCGAGTATTCCTTTTTGACTTGATGTTCTCTTCTACATTCAATCATTCAAGGTACATGGTCCTATGCCATTGTATATCGATTTATCTGAGACATCTGTTCAGAACGTAATTCAACGCTAAGTATCCCAATCAAGTTCCCATGCCCTTCTCGGCTTCAAATCTTAACTAGATTTCTGTTTTCATACTTATATTTCACCTATATATTCTTGTAAATATCGCAGGTTCCCAATACTGTTATTCAACCCTCAGAATGATTCCTCACCCAAATCGAACCTGTTATTCACCCTAATCATACACTCTTCCCTCAATCTAACTTTACAGAAGAGCAGGGAAGGAGTTGGTATTTCAATACAGGAATGTAGGCGATCTTCCACCTGTTGAGAACCTCAAATGTCCTACATAAATGACACCTGGATAAGTTGTAGGCAGCTATGAAAGACCTGAGAGAGCAAAAGTCATCTTCCATGGAAAACAACCTGGTCAGGATGTAGGGATATGTATGAATCAGCCTCTCTCTTATTAATGTAGAGAAGATGGACCAAACCAGGCCTGTGTGGAGAGCTGTTCCTGTGTGCCTATGGTTGATATACCATTCTAACTTGTGAAAGTGTCACAGGAAGCAGGGGCAGCCTCCATCTCATGGGACCCTTGGAGTCAACTCTTAGGACAAAGTGGTTGCCAAGGCAGTGAACTCATTCAATTCCTGAAGGAAGTGACTTACGTCACTTCCGTGGTGATCAAACTCTCTGAACTTAGATCCAGTAAGCCAGGCACCCAGAGCCAGTCCAAGTCCCAGTCTTAGTGGTCTCACTTGTTTTGATTTTCCAAGGATAGAGTCAATCTTTCTTGGTACCTACCGATGTGGGAATGGCCAAATAACAGGAAAGCTCTCAAGAGGGGCCTTTTCTGAGCAAGCAGGTAGAGGCTCACCCCTGGCTTCTGACAAGTTCACAGAGTTGACCAAGGAGACCTAATCTCATACAGGACAGGCCATCTCAGGGGAACATAGTGTGGCCGACCAGTCAGAGGACACTCCGGATAGTCACAGACCCATTTGAGGGAAGGAGGTGCCTTTGTTATGTGGGTGTGGTTTTTTGGTTTGTCTCATATTCTGAGAATATGTAGGAAAGGTGGTTTGTTTAGTTTGTAGTGAACTGTTTTTAATAAGTCATTTGACAAGGCGACTGTTTCTATGTCTGTGTATCGCACTGTGTCCGTGGTTGTAGACATTAGAAAAGAGAATGATTCAATGGATGTGTCCTGTCTGGTAGAAAGCTTCCCAGCATTCATCCTGCCCGATTTATGTATGGACTTTGGCTTGCCTTATCGATGGGCAACACCTGCTAATTTCCTAAGTTGCTGTTTTCTTCCTGAATTCTGGCCACTCTCCAGAAGAGGCTCATGGTTTTGTGTCCAAGATATGAATCACTTCCAAGCTCTGTGACATGGCTATGTTCTGGATAGCTGAAGTGAATGGTGAGAAGCTCAGAAAACTCAGATCACTGTGACCAGAAAAGTCTCAGTGGATAAACCCTGCTTTGGGACTTTTGCTTACATATTGTTCTGTTACCCTGAATGTCAGGTAGTTCTTTGCCTCAGGCCACCCCTTTGTGAAACCTGAAGAAAACAGTTTTCAAATGGAAATGAATGGAAATCACCTGTGGCTCTTTGCTTAATTGCTTTGGAAAGGGATGTGTCTGAATCAGCCTCTTAGCTCTGTGTGAGGCTGTTGATTAAATTCTCAGCCCCTTATGGATCTAAAGAAAGATCCCATGTGTGCATCCAAAACCAAAATGGCCGAAAGTACAGTCATTGCAGATGAAGTCTTTCGCCTTCCTCTGTAAGGTTCCTGACCTCTATAAAGTGAGAATAGGGAAGATACACCAAGCCAATTGATGTCTCCTTTTGGAAAAATTGTACCACCAATGAGAGCATCAGCAAAATTACCCCAACACTACCACAAGTCGCTGCACCAACAGATAGTTCACAATGCATACATGTTAGTTCACAATGCATACAAGTGATATATATTCCAGGCAAGTTCTGCAAGCAGTTCAGTGATGGCTATTGCAGAAGCTGTAGATTGGTTTTATCTTTGTCTTCACCAGCACTGGGTTGAAGATTGGAATTCTGGCAATAATGGCTAAAGAAAAAATTACTTACCATTCCAGAAGGCACTAAAAAACCCAATTATCTTAACAATTTACATTATCTTGAAGAGAATTATTAAATATAATGAAAAGGAAAGGTGAAAGTCAACAAACAGTTCTGCTAAACTCCTTTTTTTGTTCACATATTAAAACAATCCTCAACAGTTGTTTACCCAATTTAAATTAAACTATTTAAATCACGTGAATAAAAAAAAGATTTGGATCCATTTTTTCATGAGCGCACATCATATATGATATATGGATATATGTACATTCAAACATAAAACACAAAACACAAGTGTGCACAAATAATATAATATATACAACACATAACATAATAGTAAAGGCCTTATAACTTTTTACAGGTGAAATCACCATTGGAATGTCTAAAAACTCTATAGTCAAAAAATAGAACTGATCAGCAAAACATTAACCTAGGTCTGTATGAGCTCAAAAAATAAAAATAAAAAATAGAACTTCATGATGTGGGAAAGGGCAATAATAAAATAGATATTGAAAACAGCATCCTGGTTCTGTCGCAGATGTAAGGATAGCCAAACTGGAGTTTTGGATATCAGCTGTTATGAATTTGAGCCAAATCATCTTCTTTTTGGTCTATAGAAATCACTTTAGTTAATTTCTCTGGAATCCATATTGCCTGCTGTTCTTCCTGTGGAAACACACAAACAGACCCCTGAATAAAGACAATCACTGGGTCAGGACTTTAGTTAATCTCTCCAAAATCCAAATCAGCTGCTGTTCTTCCTGTGGAAACACACAAACAGACGCCCGACTCCAGACAATTATGGGTCAACACTTTTCCATTGTCCTATTAGAATATCCTTCCAAAGTACCTTGGGCTTATGCACATTTTTTGGAAACATATGCCTTTCCACAGCACTAAGTCCTGATGAATCCAAGTTTAAAAGGTTTAGAGTTAAAAGCGTTAATTTAAGTTTATCTTTGGGGAATATATACCCCTTCTCAATTCCGTCTTTGTGCTTTAATAAGTACATTTTTATTGTTTGATGTGCTCTTTCAACTATGCCTTGTCCCTGTGGATTGTATGGGATTCCTGTTATATGAGTAATGCCAAATGATGAGCAAAATTGTTTAAAAGAGTTAGAAGTGTAACCGGGGGCATTATCTGTTTTTAACTGTTTTGGAATGCCCACAGTTGCAAAATTTTGTAAGCAATGAGCTATAACATCTTTAGTTTTTTTCTCCAGCATGAAGGGAGCCCATTAAAAATCCAGAACAAATATCAACTGTAACATGCAAATATTTTAATTTTCCAAATTCTGGCAAGTGTGTGACGTCCATCTGCCAAATATGGTTAGGTATCAATCCTCTAGAATTGACTCCAAGATTAACTTGTGGTAAAAAGGTCACACAATTTTGACATTGTTTTATAATTTGTCTAGATGTTCCTTAGTTTTTTTGAAATGCTTTTGTAAAGTATAAGCATTGACATGGAACTTTTTAAGAAAATTTATTGCTTCTTCTAGTGTAAAGAAAATATGTATGTATGTCAATTGTAGTTTTATCTGCTAAATCATTGCCCAAACTAAGGGCTTTAGGCAATCCTGTATGTGCCCTGATATGTCCTATAAAGAATGGATCTTTTCTGTCCCAGATTAGACTTTGTATAGTGGAAAGCAAAGAGAAAACAGTAGAGAAAGGGGAAATCCTACCAGCATTTTCAAGGGATACTATAGCATTAACTATATACTGACTATCGGAAAATAAATTAAATACAGAATCTTTAAAAATCACAAAAGCTTGTAATACTGTACTAAGCTCTACCTTGTGAGCTGATTGTTTTGGTACTAAAAATATAAAAGTTGGATCAGGTGTAACTATTGCTGTTGTACCATTATTTAACCCATCGGTGAATATATTTGGAGCATTCATGATAGGTGTTTTCTTGTCATTTTTGGAAAAATTACAGGATGCGATGACCAAAAAGACAATAAAAGATAAGATGGTAAGTGGTTATCAAATGAAACATTAGATTTGCACACGATTATTGCCCAAGTATTTAACTAATTAGCTAATTCATCAATTTGATTCATAGTATATGGAGTAATAATTTTATTGGGTGAAATTCCACACACACTCTTTTTGCTGCTTTTATTCCTATGAGTATTAATTCTCCCTCAGCCTCAGGATAGCAAGTAATAATAGTGTTAGAAGAATAAGATAAATGTATCCATAATAATGGACCTTCTTCCCAAAATACTCCTGTAGAAATATTTTTTTTGTTGTTGTTAGTACAATAAATAATAAATGCAAAATTATATCAACTCTATCCAAAAGCATATTTCCCATATATATTTCAATGATTTTTATTGCTTTTCTTGCTTCAGGCGTTAACATTCTGAGTGAATTTGGATCTCATGGTCCTTTTAGGATATCAAATAAAGGTCCCAACTCTCCTGTTGGTATACCTAGATGAGGCCTTATCCAATTTAAGTCTCCTAATAACTCTTGAAAGTCATTAATTGATTTGAGTTGATCTACTCGTATTTGAATTTTTGGTTGACTGACCATGGTTGAGGATAATAGAGCTACTAAATAATTAATTGGAAAATTTAATTGTATTTTACCTATTGCTATCTCTAGGTTATAATTTTTTAATACGTTTGTAAGTGTGGCATACCATTCAAGCAATGGGTTTTTAACTTTGTGTGCTAATAATACATCATCCATATAGTGAAAAATTTGTATTTCAGGAATTTGATTTCTAAGTGGCTGGATTACTTTGTTAACATAAATTTGACGCATACTTGGGCTGTTAGCCATCCCTTGAGGGAGTACTTTCCACTCATATCTCTTGTCAGGACCTTCATGATTCAGTGCAGGTATAGTAAATGCAAAACTTGGAATATCCTCAGGATGAATTGGAATTGAAAATAAAACGATCTTTAATATCTACAATGAAAACATACCAAGTTTTTGGCAAAGCACACAATTGAGGAATCTCTGATTGAGCAGGTCCCATAATAACCATCCCATTATTAATGGCTCTTAAATCTTGCAATAATCTCCATTTACCAGATTTCTTTTTAAGGACAAAAATGAGAGTATTATGGGGAGACACAGAAGGTTGTATATGTCCTTCCGCTAATTGTTGTTTGACCAGGTCATGGGCTACTTGTATCTTTTCCTTAGTCAGGGGCCACTGAGGAACCCATACTGGTCTTTCTGATTTCCAAGTAATATTTATTGTCTCAGTGGCCCTTTCTGAAAATCCAACCCATATCTATCTGTTCCTTGATCTTTTTGTATTGATGTTGCTATACCTTGTTCTTGCTTTTCTAATCTTTTTCCTTTCCTAAAATCTTGTCTAGCCATAATAGTGGGTGAATTTTGATTGATGTTATTTGTTAATGTCAAACCTAATTGATCTAGGACATCTCATCCCCATAAATTTACGGGAAGATGTTCCAATACATATGGCTGTATAGTTCCTTCACATCCTTCAGGATCCTTCCAATCTAATAGCGTTGCACTTTTATGGGGATTAGTCGCCACTCCTAGGCCTCGAAGCGTTTGAGTGGCTTGTTGTAATGGCCAATGTTTTGGCCATTCTTGACGACAGATGATGCTAAGGTCTGCACCTGTATCCAGTAGCCCATTGAATTCATGTCCTTGAATATTTAGTTTTAGCATGGGGCGAGAATATAAATTTAAAGAAAGCATAGCCCAATCTACACCTGTGGAGCCTAATCCCTTGGAACCCCTTTCTACAGCATAACTGTAAAATTTATCATGTGGGCTGGGTATTATTAGTAATTGTGCTATTCTATCTCCTGGAGAAATTACTGATATACCCTTTGGAGAACTGGCTATAATTTTTATTTCACCTTCATAATTGCGATCAATTACCCCAGGACTCATCATAAGTCCTTTTAGAGTAGAAGAGCTGCATCCCAATAATAAGCCTACTGTTCTTTTGGGAAGAGGTCGTTTCACCCCTGTGGGAATGATTTGAACTCCCATCTCTGGAGTTAGTATTGATCTGGCGGAGGCACAGATGTCCAACCCTGCACTCCCTCTGGTTTGTCTGATGAGGGATCTGATGAACAATGTGTCGTGGGCACTACACTGATGGGGTTGCTGGTTTCCTCCAGTGCTCCATATATTTGCGGTTTCGGGCCCCAGAGCATTGGGCCCCCCTGTCCATTTTTTGGCAATGGAGCCGGATGCCTTTCTTCATGATATCGTGGATAAACACCTGGTGCTTGTTTGTTTTTTGATAATGAAGTACCCTCTATGGTGGTTTGAGAATGGTATTCATTAGCCCAATATCTCCCTCTACGTCATCGTGGCCAAATACCCGGTATTCTAGTCCTTTGATACCTGGTTTTGTTAAACCCTCCTCCTATGGGGCAATTCCTTTTAAAAAGTCCTGTTTGTTCACAATTGTAGCATGTTCTTGGCCTGTCTTCTAAAGCCTGTTTTACTAAAGCTGCCACAATTTGCCCTTTTTCATTAATGTCTCTGGCATCTAAAGCCTGTTTTATTGCAGCTGCCACGACTTGCTCTTGTTCATTAATGTCTCTACCAAATTTAATAAATGTGTTTAAATCTTCATGTTTCCATGGTCTAATGATACCTCTGCAGCAATGATTCGCTTGGTCATAAGCCAGTTGTTTTAATAATGGCATTGCTTGTTCTGTATTTCCAAAAACTCTGTAGCTGTTTCAATAAGCCTATCTACAAATCCAGCGTAAGATTCATTAGCTCCTTGTATTACCTTAGATAATTGACCTTGTAAACCTCCATGTCCTTGTAAAGTCTTCCATGCCCTAACTGCCTCTACAGCAATTTGTGCGTATATGCCAGGATCATATGGAATTTGTTGTTGCTGATCCTCATAAGGTCTCTTTTCTAACAACAAATCTAGATTTCTCTGAGGATAACCAGCTGCTGCATTTCGCCTAGACATCTCTTTGCAAAATTCCTCATTGGCAACCTTCCATAATAGGTATTGACCTCCATTTAGCACAGCTTTACACATATTAGCCCAATCTGCTGGCGTCATGTTCAAGGTGTTAATGGATTCGACCAAGCTTACAATGAAGTGTGCTTGAGGACCATATGTTGTTACAGCCTCTTTTAGCTGCTTCACTATTTTGAAATTTAAAGCATGGTGAATTCGCTGTCCTCCTACCTCAAATACAGGGCATGTTAATACTTGAGATCCTGTCTCAGGATCCGAACTATCAACTGTTGGGGTTGGGGGCCTCCCAGCACATGGAGGTGGCCTTGTTAGTTGGACATTTACATCCTCTGGTGACAGAAAGGTGTTAGTAGCAGTCTCCTTTTTTAACTTTGCCCCTGATTGCTTTTTATGCTCTAAACTTGGTTCCTCTATCTTTGTCTGAACTGAAGGCTTTGGACTAAGCAAACCAGATATGAACGTCCACAATGGCAATGTGCCAACTGGCATAGTCCCTCGGCTGCTCTTTTCTAATCCTTTTAAATCTTCACCATGATGGTTCCATTGTGATATATTTAATGACTCCTCCTTCAAAAGCCATGGGCTACATTTTTGTATTGTATCAACAAATGCCCTGACTGTCCTTGATATTTCTGAGATGCCTCCTTTCTCTAACAATTTATTTAACACTCTTTCAGTTTGTTTTTTACTAATTTCTGATCCCGTATTTCTATTATAATGCAACCCAACAAGATGACGCCAAACAAAACTGAGACAGAATGAATTAAAAAGGGAACAACAAAAAGTCATTATAGCCTTTCTATCCTCCTGACATGTGCATCCGTCCTTTATACCTATCTGTTCCTCAGACGTAAATAGTTTTTTCTCAGATGTGAGTGGTTTTTCTTCCGTCCCACTCATCTCCAGGAACAGGCAACTTAAAACAAAAGTGAAGCAAAACAAAGGAGTCATCTTAAAATGGCTACCCATCCTTTCATCTTGCCCACAGGGGCAAGCAGTTTACCTTATCACTTACCCTCAGTCGTTCCCCATGTGAGCCACCAAATGCTGCAGTCTGGCTGGGCATGATTCAGGAGCCACTTGTCAAAAAAAAAAAAAAAAAACTAACTTTATTTTTAGAACCACACACGGCAAACAAAACAACTCCTCAGGAAAAACCCTCAGAGCCCAACTGCCACTACTGGCTTCCTTGTAAAGTATCTCTCACACACACAAGCCTCTCCACCTGCCACAATCCTACTGCTCTTGAGGCCGATTGGCTGGGTGGAGCCAAAAAAGTTCCCCAAGGAGCAGCTCCATGGTCTGAAAGGGCAGGGAAACAGCCCAATGAGCATCACCACAGAGGAGCCAATCAGCTAGATGATGCTGAGGTCGCTGTGAGCCAATAATCAGCCGGCAGCTGGAAATTTGCTGGCAGCTGGAAGTTTGCTGGGGACCCTTCAGCTGTGGCTCTCAAATTCCTGTCTCATTTCTCTGTAGCCTATTCAGCACATGTATTTTTATATGCACATATAGTATCCTATCTGTTATCACATGTACATTTTCGTGAGGTGGCTGACTTGGCAGATACAAATTATGAGAAGAGATCACTCCTCCTAAACATTGTTGGAATTGAAAATTCAAAATATGGGTGAGCTTCCTAGTAGAACAACATTATACATAAATCCATTTTCAGTGAAATAAATATTTTTGCATCTGTGGATGACATATATATTTCATGATGAATTTTGATTGGAATACACACTCTACAAATTTTTCAAAATATAAAATATATGAGTCTTATTATACACTCCTTAAAATCATTCATATTCATGTATGTGGATTTATGATCAACTTTTCACAAGATAATTCTCAGAAATATTCATCAACCTGAAATACATATTTGTTACCTAGTACTGAAAGATAACTTCAGTGGATGGTGCATACAAATCCTAATATTTCTACAGTAATACCCAGTTTAATATCAACGCAAGTAGTTTCCTATGGGACATGATGTGTATTTTCCGGTTCATTTTTATTCAACAGTGGTACATTACTATTTTCTCAGTTTATGCACATCATAGGATATATATTTCATCCACAAGTTCACAAATTTATAGGCATTTGTTTCAATTTCAATCACTTCCTGCTTCAGAACACATATATTCCTCCAGATTTTTTGACTGGTCTTTTCATGAGACTTCTTTTCAAACACATTATTTTCGATTTCCATAATCACTTTTGAAGCAAAACTCACACATTCTTTTTGATAAACCATAACCCTAATATTACCGTTAGATTTATGACTGGTTATAATGAATGTATGTATATCAATTTAAGATTTCCTTTACATTTTCAGATATTAATTAAATCAATTATTTAAATTTGGAACCAGTTACATTATTTGTTCACAGTATGGTCTATTCATGCATTATTTCTATATTCATAGACACATGGTACACCTCTTTGTTCCCCCAATACGAATTTATACGTCTTCAAAATATTGCTCCCAATAATGGTGGAAGAAATACTCATGTCACCTAATCTACATATACATTTTATCACAGTAACATTCTGGACACAGATAACAAAGGTCACTCTTATGATTGTACCAAAGCCTAAAAGGAAAGTGAGCATGCATTACTAAAAACATCCATGTCCAGGTTGCCTAATGCTCTCAAATGTAAATCCTATTGTTGACTATATATTTGTTTCTTCCTAAGATTATATATTCAATCTCAAGCCTGTTGAAAATATCTCATCCTATCCCTCACTTTAAACTTTGCCTGATTTCTTAAAGTCTCTATTGACATCTGCTTTCCTACATATTTTCCCCAGTTCTCATTGTGACTGACTCTTCACATGTGCTGATATTTACATTCACTCTCTACTTGAAAACCTATTGCTAGAGAACTTTTTGTCCAAATCCTATACTCACTCTTGTTTCTAAACCTAGCAACTATCTTCCTAATCCTACAGACTTTCTTTTTTTAATTGGATGTTCTCTTCAACATTCAATCATCCAAGGTACAAGGTCCTATGCCATTGAATATCGATTTATCTGAGACATCTGGGCAGGACATAACTCAAAGCTAAGTAACCCACTCAAGGGCCCAATGCCCTTCTGGGCTTCAAATTGTACCTAGATTTCTGTTTTCATACTTGTATTTCACCTATATATTCTTGTAAATATCCCAGTCTCCCAATACCATTATTCATCCTTCAGAATGATTCCTAACCAAAATCGAATATGTTATTAACGCTAACCATAGACTTTTCCCTCAATCTAACTTTACACGTGAGCTGGGAGAGTGTGATCAGGAAAGTCTCAGTGGAGAAACCATGCTTTGGGCCATTTGCTTACCTATTGTTCTGTTGCCCAGAATATCAGGAAGTTCTTTGCCTCAGGTCACCCCTTTGTGAAGCCTGAAGAAAGCTGTTTTCAAATGGAAATGAATGAGCATCACTTGTGGCTCTTTGGGTCAAATGAGTTCTTCAAGCCATGAAGAGGTGCTTGGGTTTTCTCATGACGCCAAATCACATAAAGAATCTATACCTATCAGTCAGTAGTAGTCAGTCAATATTGCTCCTAAAAATGGTGGAGAAATACTCATGTCAAATGATCTACATATATATATATATATATATATATATATATATATATATATATATATATATATATATATATATTTAATCACAAAAATATTCTGGGCACAGAATTCAAAGTTCACATTTATGATTGTACCAAAGCCTAAATGGAAAGTGAACATGGATTACTAAAAATATCATGTCCAGGTTGCCTAATGCTCTCAAATGTAAATCCTATTGGTGACTACATATTTGTTTCTTCCTAAGATAATATATTCAACCTCACTCACTATATCACTCACTATATACTTTGCCTGATTACCTAATGTCTCTATTTATATATGCTTTCCTACATATTTTCCCAATTTCATCATTGTGACTGACTCTTCACATGTGCTGACATTTAAATTCATTCTCTAACCGAAAACCTATTGCTAAAGAACTTTTGTTGCAAATTCTACATGCACTCTTCTTCCTAATCCTAACTACTATCTTTCTAATCCTACTGACTATCCCTTTTTGACTGGATGTTCTTTTCTACATTCAATCATCCAAGGTACAAGGTCATATGCCATTGTATATCGATTTATCTGAGACATCTGTTCAGAAGTTAATTCAATGCTAAGTATCCCAAGCAAGGGCCCAATGCCCTTCTGGGCTTCAAATCATACTTAGATTTCTGTTTTCATGCATACATTTCACCTCTATATTGTTATAAATATCGCAGGTTCCCAATACCATTATTCACCCAGCAAAATGATTCCTAACCCAAATCGAACCTGTTATTAACCCTAACCATACAGTATTCCCTCAATCTTACTTTACAGAAAAGCAGGGAAAGAGTTGGTCTTATAATACTGGAATGTAATGGATCTTCCACCTGGTGATAACCTCAAATGTCCATGGCGAAATGATCCCTGGAGAATATGTAGGCAGCTATGAAGGACCTGAGAGAGCAAAAGGCATCTTCCATGGCAAACGGCTTGGTCAGGATAAAGGGTTGTGTCTGAATCAGCTTCTATTCTTAAAGCAGAGAACATGAGCCAACCCAGGCCTGTGTGTAGATCTGTTCCTGGGAGATTATGGTTGATATACAATTCAAAATTGTTAAAGTGTCACAGGAATTAGGGCCAGCCTCCATCTCATGGGAACCTTGGAAGCAACGTTTGGACAAAGTGGTTGCCAAGAGAGTGACCTCATTCAGTTCCTGAAGGAGGAACTAAAAACAGTTCCATCACACTTCAGTGGTGATGGAACTCTCTGAACTTGGGATCCAGGATGCCAGGCACCCATAGCCAGTCCCAGTCCCAGTCCCAGTGGTCTCACTTGTTTGGATTTACAAAGACAGAGTCAGTCTTTCTTGGTACCTACAGATGTGAGGAAGGCCAAATGTAAGAAAGCTCTGAAGCAGAGCTTTTCCTGAGAAAGCAAGTAGAGGCTCCGCTGGCTCCTGACAACTTCACGGAGTTGGCCAAGGAGACCAGATCTAAGACAGGACAGGCCATTTCGGGGGAACATTATTGGCCCACAAGTCAGAGGACACTCCGGATAGTCACAGACCTACCTGGGCGAAGGAGGTGCCTTTTTGTTTGTGGTTATGAGTTTGTGGTCTTGTGTCATGTTCTTAGAATAGGTAGAAAAGTAGGTTTGTTTAGTTTGGAGTGGACTGTTTCTAGTAAGTCGTTTGACAAGGCGAGTGTTTCTATGTCTGTGTATCACATTGTGTCCGGGGTTGTAGACCTTAAAAAAAATGCATCAATGAATGTGTCCTATCTAGTAGAAAGCTTCACAGCATTTATCCAGCCAAATTGATGAATGGACTGTAGCTTGCCTTATGGATGGGCAACACCTACTATCTTTCTAAGTTCCTGTTTTCTTCCTGAATTCTGGCCACTCTCCAGAATAAGCCCATGGTTTTGTGTTCAAGATATGTACCCCCTCCAAACTCTGTAACATGGCCATGAACTGGATAGCTGAAGTGAATGGCGAGCATCTCAGAAAACTCAGATATCAGTGTGACCAGGAAAGTCTCAGTGGAGAAACCCTGCTTTGGGCCTTTTGCTTACCTATTGTTCTGTTGCACTGAATGTCAGGAAGGTCTTTGACTCAGGCCATCCCTTTGTGAAGCCTGAAGAAAACAGTTTTCAAATGGAAATGAATGGGTATACCTGTGGCTCTTTGCTTAATTGCTTTGGAAAGGGATTGTCTGAATCAGCCCCTTGGCCCTGTGTGAGGCTGTGGCTTAGATTCTCAACACCTGATGGATTTAAAGAAATTTCCCATGTGTGCATCCCAAACCAAAATGGCCAAAAGAGCAGTCTTTGGGATGAAGTCTCTCGCCTTCCTCTGTAAGGTTCCTGACCTCCATCAAGTGAGAATAGGGATTCTTTGAGTGAAATGAATTTTTCCAACTTACAGAGGCTAGGCTATAGGTGCTTGGGTTTTCCATGACTCCAATTCAAATAAAGATTCTAAACCCCACGGTCAGTTGGCCTCAAATTGGAGAAGTGGACCTGAATTAATGACAGGAGTATTTGATTACTCCAGGTTCACAGCAAGTGTCCAGGCCACCCTGACTTTAGGCAAATGAGAGGAAAGGGAACATATTTTGGACACTGTCTTGGTCTGCGCACCTCATGGAAACCTCCAGCCAGTGGTTATGATGAGTGTCTATATAAAAGAAGATGAGGGCCATATGGGAGTGTTTTGGTTTTAACTGTGGTCATTTGTGTGGTGGTTGGAAGAGATGACTTTGTCCACCTGGGCTTGAACTCTGGTATGATTCCCCTTAGAGACTGAGTTTTAGAACTGACCTCAGAGAAGTATTGCAATAAATAGTGTTGCAATTTTAGGAGGCCATGCATGAGAATCGCCCTTGGAAAATGAGATCTATTCCCAGGATGG